>NC_048309.1:42190028-42209271 GCF_013100865.1 Trachemys scripta elegans
TCCCCCCCCCCCCCCCGCTTTTTGGCTTTTACACATGTTTGCATATTGGGACAATAATCGCGAAATATAATCACACATCAGCATGTTTAGTTGATTCTGTTGCTGCAAATTTCAGAGCAGAAAGTCCCAGGAAAATCTTTAGCTCCTCTTTGAACTGAAATAAACCAGTGCGATTAGTCAAACGGATCCTGGGAGATGCACGCAGGCTGATACGAACATCTAGGTAAATCAAAACGGTTAAAACTCAACGATCTGTCACTTGTTAAAGAACGTGTGTCGCTTACTCTGAAGAAAAAAATAGGAAAATGGCTCATAGAAAATTAAATTGCGCCAGGAAAAAAAAAAAATCCAAGTCCCCCAAGAAACAGGAAGTGAGATCCTTTATTACTACACATTGACCTGTCAATGCCACTCGCGGAAAGTCTGAGCAATCAAGCTGCCGCAAACACATGATGGTTACAGAGATCTACCCAGTGTTGAAATGAGTGGAGTTGAAAAGTTCAGCAGCGAGTGCCCCACACCTCTTTCTGCTGGCAGCATGGGAGAGGAGGCCCGGCTGGGAGACAAGGCTGAAATTGACCCTGTGCCAAGGAGAGTTGAGCAAGGAAAACCCACAGTAACGTTCAACCTTAAACCGCAAAGGGAAAAAAGGAAAAGGGGCAGGGGGGAGAGGAAGGCGAAGGGGTGACTGACTGTGCTGCTGAGCTGGGAGTGTGTGTGTGTTAGGGTTACCATATTTCAGCAAGCAAAAAAGAGGACGGGGGGAGCCCCGCCCTAGCCCCTCCCACTTCCCGCCCCCTCAGAACTCCCAACCCTCCCCCCGTTTCTTGTCCCCTGACTGCCCCCTCCTGGGACCCCTGCCCCTAACTGCCCCCCAGGACTNGAACCTGAGACGTTCCCAGGCCCAGCTCTAGTGGGACCAGAGCCCAGATGTCCTGACGTTCAGCCCCGGCCACATCTGCCGACCCTGCTCTGTGTCCAGCCCCATCCCAAGACATTGAATGAATCTTGCTTTCTTGCTTTCTTGCTTTCTTTCTTTCCCGTCCTCCCCATAGCATATCGGGATGGTCTGTAAATCCAGTATTCTGAGTCCTTTGCCCCACACTACTCGATCCTGCCCGCCATCATCCGTCCCACCCCAGAGCTCTCACCCCCCTTGTCTCCTCTCTTACAGCCTGGCTGCAGATGATCCCCCGGCTGGCGTGGTCAGATTCATCCCCTGGTCTGTGCACGGGGGTCTGTGCGTGTTGTTGGAAGGGGAGACTGGCTGGCTCAGGGGATGGGAAATGGGCATGGGGCCTTTCCCCTCTAGGGGCGCTGGCTCCCATAGGGCCCCTGGGGTGGGGAACTGGCTGACTGGGGTGATGGGGGTGGGGGGATGGGCTGATGATGCCTCTTGTTCCTTCCCCCACTTCCTGTCTCTCACTGGAGCTGTCTGCTCTCACCACAGACCTTGCGTGGGCTGCTCCCAGCCTGGGGAGGGTCTCATCTGGACTGTCTCTTTCCCTCTTTCCCACCCCATTCTGTCTATCTACCCCAGAGCTGCCCCCCGCCCCCCGGCTCTCTCTGGCTCCACATCACCCCGTGTATGTCCCAGGGGAGCGGGTGACCCTCAGGTGCTCAGCTCCCCCGGGTGAGGGGGTGGCCAGGTACAGATTCTACAGGCAGCGAAGGGGGCTGATCGCTGACGGGGTCCCTGAGCCGACTGGGGGCGCCCGGCTGGAGCTCAGGGCTGAGACGGGGACGGTCGGGCTGTACGTCTGTGTGTACTGGACACTGCGCGCCGGGCGAGAGGTGCCATCCGGGGAGAGCCGGCCCGTCGCTGTGTCCGTGACAGGTGAGTTTGGTCTGGTCTCTGACACTCCTCCCCCTGCACTGCCACACACCCTCTGCTTGCCCCCCTGTACCCTGTCCCCCTGCCCCTTGCACCCTATCCATTGGTGCCCCTTTACCCTGCACCCCATCCCCCTGCCCCTTTCACCCCATCCCCCAAGCCCCTGCACACCACACCCTGGAGTGGCTGGTGGGAACCGTCCCCCGTTAAGCCCCACTGAGCCCCAGCACGGCCAGGTCTGGGGGGGAAGGTGACCCCATTGGGCTGCTGGGGGCTGGCCAGAGCTCAGCTGGAAGTTTGGCCCTGGTTCTGGGCGCTGTGCTGGGAGATGTCGGACCCCGGCTGGAACGGGGGCAGGAAAGGGCTTGGGAGGTGCCCAGGGGCACAGTGAGCCGGTCCCACCAGAGGGGACTTGGGGAACTGGGCTGGTTCACTCCAATCGCCGCCGAGCGGGGTCTGATGGCACCTGCTCCCATTCAGGGAGGGGCTGGGGAGGGGCCCAGCAATGGAGGCCAAGGGAGGCAGGAGAACAAAGGGACGAGCCAGGCTGGGTTCGCTGGAGACTGGTGAGAAGGTTTCTGACCATGGGGGTGGGATGCCCTGGCCAGCCTCTTGCGGGAGCTGGGGGATGGGGGGAGCAAAGGCCCAACCATCCCCAGCTCCCCTGGGCAGCTCCCGAGCGTCGCCTGGGGACTCCGTGACACTCCGGGCTAGTCAAAGTTCTGCAGCGGCTGCTGCCTGGGGCGCGGGATCCCCTGGTGTCCTGAGAGAGGGACATCGTGGGCCAGGCACAGCACCCTGCAGCGACACTTCGGGGGCACCACCAGCTGCCTCCTGATTCCCCACAGTTCTGCTTCCCCTTGGGGAGCCCATTCCTGGTACAGGAATCCCTTCTCCCGCGGGACTCTGTCCCGGCAGCCTTCCCCAAGGGCAGTGGCCCCCAACCTTGTTCGTCTGACGAGCCCCGGAGGACCGTGGCGGTGGACGAGCATCCGCCGAAATGTCGCCGACAAGCAGCGTCATCCAGAGGCATCGTCGCCGAAATGCCACCGATTTTGAGGGGGAGGGCCTGTGGATGACACTGCTTGTCGGCGGCATTTCGGCGGATGCTCGTCTGCCGGCCAGCACGCGGGCGCACTTAGATGCCCCGGCGGGTGCCATGGTGCCCGTGCGCACCGCGTTGGGGGCCCCTGCTCCAGGATATTGGCTGTGAGGTGAGGTCCTGTTCGGGGATGACTGTGTCTGTTTGGGGCAGGGTCCAGGCCCTGCTCCTCTGACGGCCAAGGGTTTGAATTTGAATCCAGGGAACCAATCGGCTGAGACTAAGCGGTCAGTGAAAATGCAAATGACCTGGCTGGAAGGGGGAGGGGCTGCTGGGCTCAGGACACCTGCCTGTCTGTCACCAGAGCCCTGGGCTCCTTGTTGTTCCACAAACTTATACAGGATCGTTTGAGGGGTCAAGGCAAAGATGCCACATTTATTATTAATCTGTAACTATTAGCAAATACCTCAATGCTTATACACATACACTCACATACACTCACACACACACTCTCTCTCTCTCTCACACACACACACACACAAATGTTCTGCAGCTGCTGGATAGTTACCAGTCCTGAGTGTAGTTTGAGTTCGCAGCTTGGGATCGGAGCTCGTGGTGGTAACTGGCCAGGAAAGCTGAGCGTGAGGAGGAGCTGGGTCTGTCGGGCACCAATGCTCCTTGTTACCCAACATCTCTTATCTCACCCCTCCTTTTTTATAGGAGTTTAGTTTGGATTCAAAGTCTCTAGGTCTCGCTGTGTCACGCGGCCTCTGGGTTTGGATCACCCGTCAATTTCAGGCCTGATGGTCAGCCTGGGACCTGGCTTTGATCTTCCTTCTGTTGTTTTTTCTTTTTAGGGTGGATGCTTCTTGCTTGAGTTAGGGCTGTTGTCTAGTTCTTCAGCCGTTGGTATTTGAACTTTATCTCATCAGGATGGGCTGGGGCTGGAGGGTGATTCTATCACCCATACATCCCTCATTCACACAGCTCAACTAGACTAGTAAAATTACAGCAGGGTTTGCAAAAATGAAGGTTGCAGCAAACCCTTACAAAATGGAGTAAGCGTTTTAAAATGGGGTTTGAATTACAATATGGCACAGAAGTTACAATGTGGGCAAAATGGCAAGTGTAATGAAAGTTACAATGTGGGCAAAATGGCAAGTGTAATGAAATGGTGAACAGACGTTACAATGGTACAGTGAATAACTAAAAACAATTTCATTCACATTGGTTCTACATCGTCCCCCTTTTGACCCTTCAATCCAGGGGCATTGAATGGGTCACACTTTATGCAATTGTTTTAAGGCTAGATATTGGGAAGCAATGTGAGCTTGTGGTTTTAGCTTAAAGTACAGCCTTTCATCCAGCAGCACATCCCACACATTATGATTAACGTTAAGCTTATCAGAATAAAGAAAACAACAATTGGATGTAACATAATTGTTAAAGTTGAAGACCAGGAGGGGGACCAGCCCTTTAAAATATCATACCAAGGGTGTGTCATGATTTGCTCCGCTTGTGCAGATACTCTTAATATTTCAGATCCCTGATGTAAAATAGCCAAACTGCGTGTTTGAACCTGGGTCCGTGTGGCTTCAGTCAGTTGGCTAATTTGTTTATTTTCCTGTATTAGTTTGTACAGATTTGTCCAATCGACTCCCAAAGTGAAGTTAAAGTTGAGAATATTACTGGTATCCAGTGTGTTAGTTCCTTTATCCTCATGAGCTGGGCAGTAATAGGTTAGGGTGGGAGTTTTTAACATAGTGATATTACACATACACTGTTTTACGGGCGGGTCTGAGATGTATTTGTCTTGCCACACAAGCCTCTCTAATCCAATGGCACAGGCACAACTTTTCCTATCAAAATACACTTTTGTGGGACCGTTATTTAGTTCATCCCAGTAACAAGTTGCCAAACTTTTCTGTTGTAAGGAGCAGGGCTCTTCTAATTCTGGTAAGGTGGGACATACCCGTTGTTGTGCAGTCCACCTGGAACACAAGTGATGGTCTGTGATTTCCCCTGGTTCATTTAAATACATTCCCACCAATTGAGGAGCCCAAAGATGTCTGCCCTGAAGACCTGGGAGGGCTATGAAGGGCCACAGAGTAACTTTATATTTGTGTGGTTGGACCCGTATTACTTGTATAGTGATGTGCCCCATGAGGGTTGATGTGTACACGTTTGATTCCAGGGCCTTGTACCATCCAGAAACATAAGGGAGGAAAAGGTTATTTTTATGTTTTGTCAGCAGAGGAGTTAAGACTGTCATATCTTTAGCTCGTACCCAGTCCATTTCCCTTTCTGTCAGCATAATAGCTAATATTTGTTGTTCAGAACACCACAATGCTAATGCTGTTTTGTTCGTTATGTCCCTTATGGTGGCATTTTGAGCCCAGAACGCCTGATTAACGTGTTTCCAAGTCTGCCATTGCAAGTTCATTGTGTCTACCCCAGTTTGCACCAATTCAGCGATCTGGTGCTCTTGTCCCTTGGCAATAGTACGATGCAATGTTTCTACCACGCTGGCCTTATTTTTCAGTGCTTCTAGAGCTACCGAATTTAGAATTCCAGTCCCTGCTCCTATACCTCCGAACAAGGTATCTGTTATCCCTCATCGCTGACAAGGGAGGGGATGTCCTGGTTGTAAGGATTTGAACCATGCTTCAAAGAGGGGAGAGCTACAGTGTGCACATTCTGGCCGACTTAGAGTTAAATTATTCCTGGTCCAGTTTATTGAAAGCTGTAGGGTTACAATGAGATCCTGCTTTTCCTGGTGAGAGCAGTTGGAGGGGATTTCTAATTTCCATAATGTGCCTCCAGGTAAATCGATTATGATGTTGTTTTGATGCAGCCGATCTGCTCCTCAAATAATTTCGTCAGTCATGTCAGGGGTCTGGATTAAATTCCCTTTTGTTTTAAACCCTTGTATTGAGAATGGGACCTGTGCCCGTTCCCAGCCTGTGCTTGGCTTTCCCTGAAAAGATTTTAAACTGACTTGTTTTACTCTCTCCCCTGCCTGTGGGGCGGTTTAATTAAAGAGACAGCAGCCCCAGTATCAATCAAAGCTAGTGCAGGAGCGCGATTCTCCTGCTGGACATAAATGTGCGGTCTCCCTCCAGAGTCCCAGGACATTTTACCGATGAGCCCCCATTGCTGCGCTCCTGTATTATGTGGGGTGCTCATGTCCAGCAGGCCCCCCTAGTCCCGGTTGCTCGGGGGGGGGGGCACTTGTAGCTATGCTAGTTACACGCTCCTGATTCTCTTGTGCTTGTAGGGCTTCTTGGACTAGAGCTCGAGTTGGGGCTTTGTCCCAGTGCTCCCAATCACCTCCCTGTCGCATTACTGCCCGCCAGGCCAATCGGCGGATCGTGGAGTCATAAGTATTCTGTCCCTCACCTTCAGCTCTTTGGAAATTATCATTTTTTTCAGAAGGGCGGGGGTTTGAGCATGAATCATGTCCCCGTGGCTTATGATTTCCCCGTCCGCGGTAGCGACCTCGGGAGCCCCCTATTCCCATATTACCACTCTCATTGGAGTAAGTTATTTGCTCAAGCGCGGCCACAGAGGGAGCCCTTTCTTTTTTTATTTGGAGTGCGGGGCCAGAATGAGTGGTGATCTGTTTGATCAGATCTCGGAGCTCAGTCATGCTCGCGGGCTGGCTAGGTGCCCAGACACTGAGTTTATTGGCATAGTAAGGGAGAAGAATCGCAGCACAGTCCCTCAGGGCGTCTGTGCCGTATGCTACAGTGTCAGGGTTATTTGCAGGGGCTCCTTGGGCATCTTCAGGGCGGGTGATGCCTGCCATGACCTGCATAAGTCCCCAGCGGGATAAGTACCCTTCAGGGTCTTCATTAGGTTCCTGCATCATGCTAGCCGCCTGTATCATTAGATGTCGGCGACCCATTTGTTCCCCTAGGCTTGCAAACAGGGGTAGGAAGGTATTGTTCTCCCTGTTTTCTCTTATCACCCGATCAATGACTCCCTGTAATTCAGGTGCTGCACTGGCGGTCATGAGGCGCTTAAGCTCAGGGACTGTTAAATCTTCTCTGCCTGCCAATTGCAGCGCACGCAGAGTCCATTTTGAGAAATTTCCCCGGTTAAGGGGTCCAAGCATTTTTGCCATTGCTTGGAGATCAGCTGCTGATACGGGGACGGTTGTAGTAGCTGTGCTAGTCCCTGCAGCTGTGTCTGTTCTTGTTACAGTAATTCTGTTAATGGATGCAACCGGCCCCTGGGGATTGCTGCTCCGTATCTCTCTTTCCCACACCTCGCTAGATTCCCTCGGGGCATCTTCCCAGTCAGGGACGTCACTCTGGGGATCAAAGTCCCACTCTCCTGCATCCGAAGAAGTGGGCTGTAGTCCATGAAAGCTTATGCTCTAATAAATTTGTTAGTCTCTAAGGTGCCACAAGTACTCCTGTTCTTTTTGCGGATACAGACTAACACGGCTGCTACTCTGAAAACTCTCCTGCCGTTACCGCTGCTATCTGGCGGTTTGCGAATCCCAGCCTCTGTTTAAGGTGCTGGATAAGGGACTCGCATGGGCTGTGATTAGCGGGGAGAGCTTTACTTTGTTCTATGGTTAACCTCTTGACCATGCCTTGCAATACTTGATTCTCTTTTTCTATTTTTTCCTTTTCCCCGACCTGTTCTTCTAACTTCTTTTCTCTTTGTTTGCTCTCCCTGATTGCCTCCCGGAGAGGGTCTAACTGGCTTTGCACCCCTGTCGCTACCACTTTCCATCCGTCTGCCTCTTTTTCCATATGAGTGAGTTTTTCATGCAGGGAGGCATTCTCCTGGCAGGATGCCAAGCGGGAGTATAAATCCCTGCATGCGTCCCACAAAGCCAGATTGCTGCTGAATCCCTTTTAGCTGGAGTAGGCTTGTACAGGATTATATACCTTGCCAGCCTATCCTCCAAATCTGAAATAGTGCACGCATCTCCCAGCCCCCCTTCCGTCCATGGGCTGTGTCCAAACCTCTGTAGTACTTGTTTAAAGGGTGTGGGCTCTTGGACAAAAGACAGCGTTCCCTGTTTTTCTCTAAAGATGTCTTTACACTGTGTTTTCCTAAACATTTTCCCTAACAAGTGTGCCTGTCATAACTATAAAGGGAAGGGTAACAGCCGTCCTGTGTACAATACTATAAAATCCCTCCTGGCCAGAGACTCCAAAATCCTTTTCCCTGTAAAGGGTTAAGAAGCTCAGGTAACCTGGCTGGCATCTGACCTAAAGGACCAATAAGGGGACAAGATACTTTCAAATCTTGGGCGGGGGGAAGGTTTTTGTTTGTGTTCTTTGTTTGGGAGTGTGTTCGTTCTCGGGACTGAGAGGGACCAGACATCAATCCAGGTTCTCCACATCTTTCTAAACAAGTCTCTCCTATTTCAAACTTGTAAGTAAATAGCCAGGCAAGGTGTGTTAGTTTTCCTTTGTTTTCTCAACTTGTAAATGTACCTTTTACTAGAGTATTTATATCTGTTTGCTGTACTTTGAACCTGAGACTAGAGGGGAGTCCTCTGAGCTCTTTAAGTTTGATTACCCTGTAAGGTTAATTTCCATACTGATTTTACAGAGATGATTTTTACCTTTTTCTTTAATTAAAAGCCTTCTTTTTAAGAACCTGATTGATTTTTCCTTGTTTTTAGATCCAAGGGGGTTGGATCTGTGTTCACCAGGAGTTGGTGAAAGGAAGGAGGGGGAAAGGTTAATTTCTCCTTGTTTTAGATCCAAGGGGATTGGATCTGTGTTCACCAGGAGTTGGTGGGAGGAAGGAGGGGGGATGGTTAATTTCTCCTTGTTTTAAGATCCAAAGGGTTTGGATCTGTATTCACCAGGGAATTGGTGAAGGTTTTTCAAGGCTTCCCAGGGAGGGAAAAATTGAAATGGTGGCAGCGGAACCAGAGCTAAGCTGGTAGTTAAGCTTAGAAGTTTCCATGCAGGCCCCTACATTTGTACCCTAAAGTTCAAAGTGGGGATACAGCCTTGACAGTGCCATAGCCAAGTACAACACAGGAAACCGAGCTGATAAATATCAGAACACTATAACCTCCAATTCCTAAAGGAGTGACTTACAAATAGCAATTTTCCCTTTTTAACTCCTGAAGGAACAACTTAACCCTTTCTGGGCCAGAGGGAGAGACACTAAGTCTCCCTCTGTATTACTCTGTCTGCTACCACCGAGGGTTCATACACCAATTATACAAATCCTTCCCCGGATCAGAGTGAGAAACACTAAGTTCTCCTCTTTAGCTCAGTCTTGCTACGGCTGAGGGTGTATGTACCTCTATAACACAATTTAACCCTAAACTCCTATATCCTTCAGAGTTTGGTTAATCCTTCCCCAGATCAGAGTGAGAAACACTAAGTTCTCCTCTTTAGCTCAGTCTTGTTACGGCTGAGGGTGTATGTACCTCTATAACACAATTTAACCCTAAACTCCTATATCCTTCAGAGTTTGTTAATTAACTGAAAGTTTACACTCTTTTCCCTCTAGTGCCAGGCTTGCTAAAGCTGGCGGTGTCCTCACCAGTTTTATAATAACTGTGGAGTCTATGTCTGCTCCCCCTTTCGCATTCTCCACCAATAATGTTGTTCCACAAACTTATACAGGATCGTTTTAGGGGTCAAGGCAAAGATGCCACATTTATTATTAATCTGTAACTATTAGCAAATACCTCAATGCTTACACACACACACACACACTCACACACACACACACACTTACACACTCACACACACACACAAATGTTCTGCAGCTGCTGGATAGTTACCAGTCCTGATTGTAGTTTGAGTTCGCAGCTTGGGATCGTAGCTCGTGGTGGTAACTGGCCAGGAAAGCTGACCTCGAGGAGGAGCCGGGTCTCTGTCGGGCACCGATGCTCCTTGATGTTGATAGCAGAACGTTACCCAACATCTCTCCTCTCACCCTTCCTTTTTATAGGGGTTTAGTTTGGATTCAAAGTCTCTAGGTCTCGCTGTGTCACGCCGCCTCTGGGTTTCGTACTTGATCACCCGTCAATTGCAGGCCTGACGGTCAGCCTGGGACCTGGCTTTGATCTTCCTTCTGTTGTTTTTTCTTTTTAGGGTGGATGCTTCTTGCTTGAGTTAGGGCTGTTGTCTAGTTCTTCAGCCGTTGGTATTTGAACTTTATCTCATCAGGACGGGCTGGGGCTGGAGGTTGATTCTATCACCCATACATCCCTCATTCACACATCTCAACTAGACTAGTAAAATTACAGCAGGGTTTGCAAAAAGGAAGGTTGCAGCAAGCCCTTACAAAATGGAGTAAGCATTTTAAAATGGGTTTGAATTACAATATGGCACAGAAGTTACGATGTGGGCAAAATGGCAAGTGTAATGAAAGTTACAATGTGGGCAAAATGGCAAGTGTAATGAAATGGTGAACAGATGTTACAATGGTACAGTGAATAACTAAAAACAATTTCATTCACATTGGTTCTACATCGTCGCCCCCCTGCACACGGGGGAGGTGGCTCACGCTGGCTCTGATGCGGTGAGCAAAGCCGCGGGCTCCCTGCCTGCCCTCACTGGGCCAGCAGGGTCAGCGCTGACCCCAGGGGGATCGGAGACCCCCGCTGAGTGTGGAGGCAGCACCTCCAGACAGCTAGTTGGAGAGGGGATGGAAGCCAGACCCAAGGATCTGGTCAAGGGCCCGGTGCTGGGAAACCCAGACTTTGTCAAGTCCTTTATGGTGTTCACCGATGCCCCAGACACAGGACTGGGTGCGGAGCCGGCGCAGGCCAATGCAAAGGGGAAGAAACACCACATCATGTACCTGAGCAGGAAGCTGCTGCCCCGGGAGCAGGGCTCTGCGGCCATAGAGAAGGAGTGCCTGGCCATGGAGTGGGCTCTTAAAAGGCTGCACCCGATGAGGGGGCCAAAGCCAAGCTCCTGAGGTGGAGTCTGTCTCCCAGGATTAGGAGATGGAGGTGGTCCACGTTAAGCGGTGGGCAAATGTTATGGCCGATGCTTTGTCCCGGAGAGGGGGGCCTGAACTTCCCCAGGTCACTGGCTAAACTGACCCCACTCAGTTCGGTCTCGAAGGGGGGAGATATGGGACAAAGTGGGGATTTCCCCTTGTTATGTTGTTTGTGAGTCTTACTGTTTGGCATGAATGCTGTGTGTGCCTCAGTTTCCCTGTGCATTGCACCAATGTCTAGGTGGTGGCAATAGGGGTGTGTGACTTTTGCAGGGTTGCTCCAGCTGCCTGCAGGGATGCTATGGCCGCCCCTAACCTGAGACCCAGGAGGGGGATGGGACCAGGTGACTCTGGCCCGGGAAGCGAGATAAAGGCCGGAGGAGGAGCAACGGGCAGGGCAGGGACCAGGCAGCTGAAAGTGAGTCAGTTTGGAGCTGGCTGGAGAAACCGAGGGAGGCCCAGAACTGGGGTCTGGGCTCCCTACCCCCCAAGATGGACCTGACTGAGGGATCCTGTTCTCTGTACCTACAAGCTCTGTTTTAGACCATGTTCCTGTTGTCTAATAAACCTTCTTTTTTACCGGTTGGCTGAGAGTCACGTCTGACTGCGGAGTCGGGGGGCAGGGCCCTCTGGCCCCCCCAGGACCCCGCCCTGGCGGACTCGCTGCGGGAAGCGCACGGTGGGGCAGGGGATGCTGGATGCTCCGGGGTCAGACCCAGGAAGGTGAAGCCATGTGAGCGTCTGGCCCTGGACAGTCTGCTCCGAGAGAGGAGGCTCCCCCCGATTCCTGCCTGGCTTCGTGGGGAGCAGCTCCAGAGCATTGTCCCTGTGTCTCCGTGACAACCGGTGTATTGAGCATCTCCCCTGTGGGGGTGGGGGGGCAGGGTGTGTGTGGGGGCTCCTGGGGGGCGTACGGGGGTCTCCATTGCAGGGGTTGTGGGGGGCTGGGGTGTGTTTGTGGGGTCTCCCCTGTAGGGGCTGTATGGGGGATGGGGGGGACGGAGGGTGGGGCTGGGCTCACTCACCCGCGGGGGGCTCCAGGTCTGCCCGGCGCCCAGCAGCATCAGGGCCGTGTCGGGGGGCAGCGTCTGGAAAAAGGCCTCGCTCTCCACCGCCGTCCCGTCCTCCTCCAGCACCAGCCTTGCCAGCCCTGCCACCAGCAGCGCCTCCATCGCCTGCGGGGGGCAGAGCGGTGAGGGGGGAGCACCCCGAGCACAGGGGGCAGAGTGTGGGGCAGGAGAGCTGGGGGGCAGGGAAGCAATGAGGGGTGTAGGGGACAGGGGAGCAGCTGATGGACGGGGGAGCAGGAAAGGGGTACAGGTGCAGTCAGGAGTCAGTGTGCGGGAGGTGGGGGCGGCTCAGCTTGGCAGGTCCTGCAGGCTGATGGGGGGTGAGGGGGGCAGTAGGCTCGCTGGTGGGGGTGGGCAATGGTGCAGGTCTGGGGGGGGTGCAGCAGGGTGAGGCTGGGGGTGTCATGGAGGGGCCAGGGGAGTGGGGTGGGGGCAACAGGAGGGTCCGGTGGAGTGGGGGGAGCATGGAGGGTCCAAGGGCGAGCGAGTGGGGGTCAGGGGGTATTGGGGGGGGAGTCAGGGGGTAACAAGGAGTTTGGTGGGGTGGGGTCTGGGGGCATTGGGTACCAGGGGGAGTGATGAGGTTCTGGGGGAAGTGAGGGGGTCAGGGGTAGCAGTGTGGGGTAGTTAGAGGGGCTGGAGGGAGCAGGGGGTATCGGTGGGGGTGTCGGGGGTAGCAGGGTGGGGGAGGCGGGGTAGTGGAGGGAGTGAGGGATGGAGTTGGGGGTAGTTGGAGGAGCACGGGGTATGGGGGGGGCTCACCTTGGCCAGCAGCTCCTGCAGAGTCCCGGCCATCAGCCCCGTGCGGCCCCCGCGCCTGTGGTTGCAGACGCGGAAGGGGCGCTGGGGGGGAGCACGGGGGGCCCAGACCCGACGGGTCAGCTCCGAGCCGGCGCTGGACACCGACCTGGGGGGGGTGAGTGGGGGGCGCTTGGGGTGGGGCAGACCATTGTCATGGTTTGGGGGGGGACAGGGAGGGGGGCAACATGTGGGGGAACGGGGGCAACATGGGGTTAGGGGGCCCATTGTCCTATTGGTGGGATATGGAGGGGCTGAGGGGGTCCAATGTCCTGTTAGGGGGGTACCAGCCCTGGGGGACACAGGGTACCTCTTGGGGTGGTAGAAACTGTCAGGGACTTGAACCCAGATGGCACAGTTCGTTGTCTGACCACAGAGAGACAGGCAACACCAGCAAGGTCCAAACACAAGCTCTTTATTGAGGAGTGCACACAACAATAGAGAGCGGCCCGTCTCCACTGAGAACCAGCCCCGATTACAATAACTAGTGAGATTATATAGACAGTTCCGTCGCGTCATAGTTAAAGCAACCCAATCCCCCCCTTTACTAGTTAGAAAGCTTCTAATATTCATGCATATCTATCTTCTTTGACACTACAAACAATTCGTGATGCCTCAGCAACTTCTTGTGAGCTTTGTTGTCATGCACCAGAAACTAGGAGAAAGGAGGGAGTTAAGAACAGATGAAGAACAGAAACAGGGAGTGGAGACTGCAAGTCTCCATATGTCCAAACAAACCGTTCCTAGTACATTTGGTACAAGAATACGGCCCCCCCTTTATCTCATTCTTTGAAGCCCAAGCAAGCCTGTCCTCATGTTTCACAGAGAGACAGGAATGGCCCAGCAACTACAGTTAGCCTAACTTTGGCTAAGCTGGCCAAACAACCTGTTCTATACTCCATTTTCCTTGGACCTAACAAAACCATTCTCCTTGAGGGGGGGCAGGAGGGGAGAGCCCACCCCCAGGGAGGGAGGAGAAACCATTCCCTTGCTTCTTCTGTGGAGGAGGGTGTCATGGAGTCCCCGGGCGATGCTCTGGAACTGCTCCCCACAAAGCCAGTCAGGACTTTGGGGAGCCTCCTCTCCCTCGGAGCAGACCATCGTCAGGGCAAGAAGCTCACACAGCTTCACCTCCTGGGTCTCTCCTGGGAGCATTCAGCAGATGCCCCTCCGTGCGCTTCCCACAGCGAGTCCGCCCCGGCGGGGTCCTGGGGAAGCCAAAGGGTTCTGCCCCCCGACTCCGCAGTCAGACGTGACTCTCAGCCAGCCAGTAACACAGAGGTTTATTAGATGACAAGAACATGGTCTAAAACAGAGCTTGTAGGTACAGCGGCGAACGGGACCCCTCGGCCGGGTCCATTCTGGGGTTCAGAGAGCCAGACACCCACGTCTGCCCTCACTCCTAGTCCCCAGGTAGCTCCAACTGAAATCCCCCTCCAGCCCCTCCTTCTCCCGGCTTTGTCTCTTTCCTGGGCCAGGAGGTCACCTGATCCCTTTGTTCACCTTTAGCTATTTCCTTGCAGGGGGGGAAGGGGCCCTGGCCATTTGTTGCCAGGGAGACAGAGTGTCAGTGATTTTTGCACACTGGTCTTTCCCCACCACCTAGAGCCTTAAGAAATGCATAGGGGAAACTGAGGCACCCACACAGTATTCAGAGGAAACATTAAGAACAGTCCCACTTCGTCACAGAGGGGTCAGGAGGGGACACACCAAGTCACTGAAGTGGGGGCGTCAGGGTGGAATGGCCCATTCCTAGGGGTAGGGGGAATGGACACCCTATGTCGTGGGGCAGGGGCCCTCCATGGGGGTGGTGACATCCCCAGTCCTGCAACCCAGCCTGAGGCCCCCCCTTGGACCCCAGTTTGGGGGGTCTGAGCCCACTCACTGCAGCAGGGAGGCGGGGGCCAGGGCGCTGACATAGTCCATGGTGTTAGCGTGGTTGTGGGGGTCCTTGTCCCGGGGGTCAGGGTGTCTGTCCGGCGTTAGGCTCCCCCATCCCTTGGTCCGTCCGCTACCAACCAGCCTGGACTCTGGACTCCACAGCTCAGAGGCAGGGAGTGGGGAGGGTGACACACAGCCCGGGGGGGGGAGGGGGGAGGCAAACTCCAAGGTCCACCAGGGCAGGGCGGGGAGGGAGGTGGGTACCAGAGCAGGAAGAGAGGCCACGGGTGCCAGTGATGTGTTAGACCCCACAGCTCCCCCTTGTGCTGTAGGGGGAGAAACTGAGGCACAGCTGGGGATGGAACATGAGAGTCCTGGCTCCCAGACCCCACCTTTAACCACTAGACCCCACTCCCCTCCCAGATCTAGGGATACAAACCCAGGCATCCTGGCTCCCAGACCTCACACCCCCTGCCTCTCTAACCACTAGACCCCACTCCCCTCCCAGATCTAGGGATACAAACCCAGGCGTCCTGGCTCCCAGACCTCACACCCTCTGCCTCTCTAACCACTAGACCCCACTCCCCTCCCAGATCTAGGGATACAAACCCAGGCGTCCTGGCTCCCAGCCCCCACCCCCCTGCTCTCTGGAGTGGAAGCAGGTGGCTCTATCCCCCAGGGCCGGGACAGGCTGGGTGCGCCCCACGCGCTGCGCCCCGCATCCTTCATTGAGCCGCAGAAGGAACCAGATCAAACTGTGAAGACACTTTTATTGGTGGCCCCCACAGGCCGGCTCCGAGGGGCAGCTGGCGGTGTAGCCGGTACCGGTTAGTCCGCTGCCGGACCATCGTCGCATCGCCAGGCTCCTTCCTCAGTTACAAGGGGCCCCGGGGGTGTGACCAGCCCCTTGCTCCCCCAGGAAAGGTGTGTGTGTGCGGGGCTAACAACCCAATTTGTGCCCTTTGGTGGATGAAGAGACTCCAACAGTTCAGACGTTCTCCCACCCAACCTCTAGACCCCACTCCCCGAGCTAGGAATAGAACCCAGGAGTCCTGGCCCCTCCCCCGCCCCGCTTTAACCACTAGACTCCACTCTCCAAGTCGGGGATAGAACCCAGGAGTCCTGGCTCCCAGCCGCTGTAACCCCTAGGCCCCTTGCGGCCGGTGGGGGTGCAGAAGGAAGGTTGCTGGAGAGCGACCCCCAGTGGCAGAAGTTGGGGCTGGGGGGTGCCGTGGTCACAGGTCACGGGTGTCCAACAGCCCCTGGCCCTGGCGGAAGGTGGAGCAGGAGAACGTGACTTGTGCGTAGGTTGGATCGATGTCCTGGAAGGGTGCAGAAAAGATGGATCTGTCATAGCAGCCAGGAGGCGCTGTGGGGTGGGGTTGAGGCAGGGCTGGGGGGCTGGGCAGGGGGCACTATGGGTAGGGAGTGGGGCAGAGGGTGTTGTGGGGCAGGGAGCGGGGTAGCGCACTGGGCAGAGGGTGCTGTGGGACAGGGAGTGGGACAGGGTGGGAGGCTGAGCAGGGAGTGCTGTGGAGTGGGGGTGGGGACTGGTTAGGGGGCATCGTGGGGCAGGGAGAGAGGTAGGGGTTGGGGGCTGGTCAGGGGACACCATGGGGCAGGGAGAGGGGCAGGGCAGGGATTGCTGTGGGGTGGGGCCTGGGCAGGGGTGCTGTGGGGTGGGGAGTGGTTTGGGTGTGGGGAGCTGGGCAGGGGGTGCTGTGGGGCAGGGTCTGGGCAGGGGGCACCATGTGGTGGGGAGCAGGTTGGGTGTGGGGCACTGAGCAGGGGTGTGCCATGGGGCAGGGGGTGCTGTGGGACAGAGAGCAGGGCTGAGGAGAGGGGTGCTGGAGAGTGAGGGACTGGGCAAGGGGTGCCATGGGACAGAGAGCGGGGAGTGGGGGGCTGGGGAGAGGGGTTCCAGGGGGTGGGCCAGGGGGACTCACCGGGAATTCAAACTCAGCCCCGGAGTCTGCGTCGTCTTCCTTATTCTGGCTCTTAGGGGGTGCTGGCCCCCCGGCCGCTCGCCCAGGCCTGGGCCCCTCTGCGGAGAGCTTGGGGAGCAGCCCCCAGTCCTGGGACGCTGCCTGGGGCCAGCCCCCCTCGGTCGTCTGCTGGAGACCTAACCACGGGAGGGGTCAGAGTGAGCTCCCCCCTGCCTACCCCCATATCGGCCCCTTGGCCCCATCTCTGCCCCACGGCTTGGCCCTGTCTCTCCCCCCTCCCCGTATCGGTCCCTTGGCCCAGCTGACTTGGCCCCCACCTTACCCTGGGGTCTTCCTATGGATGTGACACCATGTTCCCCCCTCCGGGTGCAGTTCTCACATTTCACCACTAGGTGGTAACATGGTAACCCACTGAAGCCAGGGTACCGCAGTAAGAAATCCCTCTCTTAAAGGGGAGGCCAGCGGTGCCTGTACGGGCACTCAAGGCCCTGGCACCAGGCCGGAGGTGGGGGGCTGTCCCCAGTGGGGGTGGGCAGTTGTTACTCACATATATTGACCCCGGAGATGTCGGTCGACCTGCGAAGGCGGAAAGGAGGGTCAGTGGTGGGGCGGGAGGCTGCTGGGGGCCCCTGTCCTTTATGGGGCTGGGGGACAGGTCAGCCCATACAACCCCTAATGCCCCACACTGCTGCAAAGGATTCTGGGTCGCCACTTTCTCTTTTCTCCTCCTTTCCTAGCCTATCGTCCTCTTTGTCCTCCTCCGTCTCCTTTATTCTCTCTCTTTCCTCCCTCCCCCTTTTCTTCCTCTCCTCCTTTTTCTCTCTCTTTATTCCCTTTCCTCCATCGATTTCTCCTGTCTTCACCCCATTTCCTTCGCTCGCTCCCTTCGGTCACACTCCAGTTCCCTCCTTCGTTCTCCTTTCCTTACCCTCCCTCTGATTCCCCCCAAACCTCCCTCCTGTCCTGTGCACGATTTGATCTCTCTTCTGCCCCAGCCTGGTCTCCCTGCCCCCCATCTCCCCCTGAGATCCACCCTGGTCTTCGCCCTTCCAAACAATTCCTGCTCCCCCGGTGTTCCCCACTGAGATCAGCCCCTGGGTGTATGTAGCCATCTAATGCCCCACGTGGGCCCCAGCCCCCCCATCATTCACAGTGTCCCAGCCACAGAAATCCCCCCTTTTATTTTCTGTGGGCCACGTTCCCCCCATAGATTGACCCCCCCCGGCCACCTGGATCCATGGACCGGAGCCCCTATCACTTGAGCTCAATGCCCAGCCCCCATCCAGGCTGTGCGACCCGCTATGTGCCGGCATCGCCCCTAGAGGGTGTGAGCGAGCCAGGCAGGGGGGAGGGGGTGACCCTAGAGCCAGTCCCCTGGGGGGGTGGGGCCATGGAGACCAGACCCCGCCCCCTTACATACCGTCTCGCTATCCGCGACCGGCGCAGCTCCCGGCTCTTCCAGTAGGACCTGGAAGGGAATTATGGGAGTAGGGGGGGGTCAATATGGGGCTCGGCGTGGGGGGGCTCTGCTGGGATTAGCTGGGCCTAGGGGGTAGGGTGACCAGACAACAAATGTGAAAAATCGGGACAGGGGGTTGGGGGTAATAGGAGCCTATATAAGAAAAAGACCCAAAAATCGGGACTGTCCCTATAAAATCGGGACATCTGGTCACCCTACTAGGGGGTGGTGGCTGCAATTCCCAATTTGACCACAAGGGGGCTGCGAGGTGCAGGAGGAGAGAATGGGGGGAATCAGATAATTTTGCCCTACCAGTATGGGGGAGGAGGGCAGGTCGGGAGCCAGGACTCCTGGGTTCTATCCCCAGGGGATCGAGGGACCTGTTGGAACAGATTTGCCCTCCCAGGGACGAATGGCTCCCGGCCCCATGAAGGGGCCTGGGAATCCGGAGGAACTTACGTGGAGAGCCGGCGGGTAGCTGGGGAAGGAAGGAAAGAGATTGAATTAAAGTGAGATTCCACAGAGTCTCTTGTCCCTGTCTCTCCCCAGCTGCGGTGCCCCCTAAGGGGGAGCACTCTGCCATCCCGGACGCCTGGGTCCCTTCCCCCCTCCCAGTTTCTCCACCCCCAGATCTGGGAGCTGAACGGCTCCCCCAGGGGTGACGTGACTGTGCTGCTTCTTGGATGCCTGGGTCCATCCCCCGTCCTGCCCCCCACACAAAGTTGGCTAGGTCTCAGCCCCATATTTGTAGTCCCTCCCCCCCAAAGCCAAATCACTCACAATCCTTTGTATCAGGAGTCTGCTGTGCCAAGTTACCCACAGTCCTTTGCACCAGAGTCCTGTGGTACCCAGCTACCCATGATCCCTTGCATGGCAGTCCTGCTCTAGCCAGTTACCCACAGTCCTTTGCAACTGGCTCTTGCTATCCCATGTCACCCCTTGTGGGGGCTGAGAGCGCTGAAGGCGACCCCTAGGTGTGAACACTGCTGTTCCTGATGCCTGGGTCCCATCCCCCACAGGCACTGAGAGCTGCGGTGCCCCCTAGGGGTGAATGCCCTGTGCTGCCATCCCGGACGCCTGGGTCCCATCCCCATCCTATGCCTCACGCACCTGCCGTCTTCTTCCTGCAGAGGGGGATGAGCAGCAGCAGCAGAGCCAGAGCCGTGGCAGCCCCACCGCACCCAGCCACCAGGGGGACGGGCAGAGACCAGGCTGGTAAAAGGAGGGGATGAGTTAACAGCCAGGAACAAGGGAGGGGCAGCGTCTGGG
>NC_048309.1:42229076-42250463 GCF_013100865.1 Trachemys scripta elegans
GGGGGGCAGAGGGGAAGGGGGGACCAAGGCAGGGGAAGAAGGACAGGGGCAGCGGGGATCGGGGAATGAGGCAGGGGCAGAAGGACGGGGAAAGAGGGGAAGGGGGAATGAGGCAGGGGTGGAAGGGGTGGGGCAGAGGGGAAGAGGGAAAGAGGCAGGTACCAAGGGAGAACGGCAGAAGGGAACCAAGGCTGAAGCTGGGTTTGGGGGGGAGGAGGGGTATCACTCACCCAGCACAGGGAGAAGGCCAGTTAGCTCCATACTGGGTTGAACTAGCCGAGGCTGGGAGCTGCATCCCCAGCGCCCGGCTCTGCCTCTCTGCTGACAGCAGCCAGGGCCGTGGGGCTGCTCTCAGTGCAGCGAGAGGAAGTGCTGTCCGAGGGACACAGCCACCCCCGCCCCAGCACCGAGGCATCAAGCGCTACGGACTCAGAGCCAGGCCGACCACGGCCCAGCCTCGGGGCTCCCAGCATGCCTTGCAGCTACCAGCCGCTGTGCACCGCCCTGGCTGACAGCTCCAGCCACACATAACGCCGCACAGGACGTCCCGCCTGGGGCTGAGATGCAGCCAGCTCTGGGGTGGGGCGGCTGGGGAACAGCTGCAGAGCGACGCTGCCTAGAGCCCCCTCATTCTGGGGTAACAGACAGCGTCCCCTGGTGCCACGCTGCGGCACTGAAGTGAGCACTGACTCCAAGGGGACAGTGCCCCCTACTGAGGCCCCTGCCCCACTCCCCGCAGGGCTGGGCAGGGTCTCAGTCCAGCCCTGCTCCCCAGTTCCTGCAGCATTTCCAGGAGCTGCTTTTGGGGCCCGGGGCCTGGGCTGTGGCCGGTGCAGTGCCCGTCCTGGGGACGCGCCGAGGCCGGGCCGAGGGGCCGTGGCTGTTACTGGAGCAGAGACCCAGACGTGGCCGAGCTGAGAGCCGACCTCAAGCCACAGAGTTCAGCTGAGTCGGCTGCAGCCTCTGGGCGCCTGGTGCTGGGGAGACCTGCTGCTAGTCACCCCTGTACTGTCCCCCCCCCGTCCCCAAATAGCAGTTTCTGGAAACACTGCAGGAAGTGGGGAGCGGGGCTGGACTGAGACCCTGCCCTGTGCTTTGGGGGAGGGGCTGAGAGGGCTCCGCAGAGGGCGCTGTCCTGCAGGGAGTGGGGCAGGGGGCTCACTAGGGGGCACTGTCCCCTTGGAGTCAGTGCTGCCCTCTGTGCCTGTGCATGGCACTAGGGGGCGCTGCCTGTTACCCCAGAATGAGGGGACCCTAGGCAGTGTTGCTCTGTGGCTGTTCCCCAGCTACCCCACCCCAGAGCTGGCTGCATTTCTGGGATACAAGATGTAACAGGATGTGACACCCCCCACCCCAAAGCCCTCACTACTCACACTGGAGCTGTCAGTGTGGGCAGTGCAGAGCGGCTGGTAGCTGCAAGGCATGCTGGGAGCCCCGAGGCTCAGCCTGGCTCTGAGCCTGTAGCTCTTCATGCCTCAGTGGTGGAGCGGGGCGGTGGCTGTCCCTCAGACAGCACTTCCTCCCGCTAAACTGAGAGTGGCCCCGGGGCCCCGGCTGCTGTCAGGAGAGAGGCAAGGCCGGGCACGGGGGATGCAGCTCCCAGCCTTGCCCAGTTCAACCCAGTATGGAGCTAACTGACCTTCTCCTTGTACTGGGTGAGTGACCCCCCTCCTCCCCCGCAACCCGGCTTCAGCTCCTGTCTCGGTCCCCCCTTCCCCTCTGCCCCCCTCCTTCGGCCCCTGCCTCATTCATTCTCTGCTCTTTCTCTCACACTACAATTTGTTTCTGTCTTTTTCCTCTGTCTCCCACGTTCATTCTCTCTCTCCATCTCTTGCGGCCACTCACACTCCTCTCCCTTCCCCACACCCTGGTCCTCTTCCGTCTGTTCTCTTTCCGTCCCCCAAACCAGGACACACGTGGGTGAGGGCTGCAAAATGACTGGTGTGCAGGGAGCTGCAGCACGGAGCCTAATTTCTGGCTGTCAGGAACTGAAACTTCCTTGATTAAATCACTTCCACATCCTTCAGTTGCAGCACACTGCTTGCACAGATTACCATGAGGGTTCCTTTCCCTAGCAGCTTCTCTAAGCACCAATTCACCCCGCACAGAAATTCTGCCCTTACCCTCTTCACCTAGGGCTTGCTCTAAAGGAACACTTCCCTGAGCAACGACAGACTCTGTCTGGGTCTTACTTACATCCAGGACCACCTTTGGCCCATCAGGCTGATTCCCACGCAATCCCCTTTCAGGCAAACTGCTAGATTTCATAGTTAAAAGGTCAGAAGCATTTTCCTTCCCTTTGCCACACACAAGTTCAGGAATCTTTTCCTTCTTGCTACAAGTTGTCAAACTGTCAGTAGGTAACACAATCAAATCACCTTTCTGCTCTCCTTGTGCCCTGGCTAGGATATCACCCTGATCAGACACAGTTGCCGCACCCTTTTCCAGCCACACATTAGCACTAGGCAAAATACAAGCACCAGAATTGTCTGGTCTCTGGGATTTTGTAGGACACTAACTGGATGCAACCTAGGGCATGGCTACACTTGCAGATGTAGAGCGCTTTGGGCTTGTGGGAAGGGAGCGGGGGGTGCAGGACATTCTGGGTCCTGTCCCAATGCCCCGTGATGCATTGCTTTGCATCCCAGCAATCCCTGTGCTTCCGTCCACATTTGGCGCCATCTTTCAACGTTTTTTGTGCTGCGCGCTCTGTCTTCCCCTTTCAGTCTGCGGGAATGGAGTCCGAAGTGCTGAGGAGTATGCGGACGAGTCTCGCCAGCACGTCACGTTTGGCTGTCGAGTTACTTCTTAACATCCCAACTGACAGTGAGAACTCCGACGATGATATCGACTCGAGTAACGCGTACGACATGAGATTGCTTGTGGCATTCACGGACATGCTCAGCACCGTGGAACGCTTCTTTTGGGCTCGGGAAACAAGCACCGAGTGGTGGGATCACATCGTCATGCAAGTCTGGGATGACGAGCAGCGGCTGCAGAACGTTCGGATGAGAAAAGCCACTTTCATGGGACTGTGTGAGGAGCTCGCCCCCACCCTGCAGCGCAAGGACACGAGATTGAGAGCTGCCCTGCCGGTGGAGAAGTGGGTGGCTATTGCAATCTGGAAGCTGGCAACTCCAGACAGCTACTGATCGGTCGTGAACCAGTTTGGAGTGTGAAAGTCGACTGTTGGAATCGTGTTGATGCAAGTTTGCAAGGCCATTAATCGCATCTTACTCAGAAGAACCATGACTCTGGGTAACATGCATGACATTGTGGCTGGCTTTGCACAAATGGGTTTCCCTAACTGCGGAGGGGCGATAGATGGGACGCACATTCCTATTCTGGCACCACCCCACATAGCCTCCGAGTATGTTAATCAGAAGGGGTATTTCTCTATGGTTCTCCAGGCGCTTGTGGATCACCATGGACGTTTCATTGACATTAACAGAGGCTGGTCTGGAAAGGTGCATGACGCACACATCTTTCGGAACACCGGCCTGTTCAGGAAGCTGCAGGCCGGGACTTTTTTCCCAGACCAGAAGATCACCGTAGGGGAAGTTGAAATGCTCATTGTGATCCTTGGAGATCCCGCTTACCCGTTAATGCCATGGGTCATGAAACCCTACACAGGGAGCCTTGACAGCAGCAAGGAATGGTTCAACAACAGGCTGACTGTGGAGTGCGTTTTTGGCCGTTTAAAGGGCTGCTTGTGCTCTCTGTATGGGAAGCTGGACTTGGCCAACGACAACATCCCCACGGTTATATCTGCGTGCTGTACCCTCCATAACATTTGTGAAAGGAAGGGTGAAAGATTCACTCAGGCATGGAACTCGGAGGTTCAACACCTGGAGGCTGAATTTGCACAGCCAGAGAGCAGGGCTATAAGAGGGGCCCAGCATGGGGCTGCAAGGATTAAGGATGCCTTGAGGGAGCAATTTGAGGCTGAAAGCCACCAGTAATGTCTGGTGCCCTGCACGGGAATGAAGTGCTGTGGTTCCAATGTTAGTAGGAATCTGTGTCTGCTACGTACGATGCACTGACTTGCAGTGCCTGTTGCTTTCCTGGGTACGGTATCTTTTACTTTATGCAATAATAAAGAATGTTTTCAAAGCCAAAAAATCCATTTATTGAAAAGAAACACAACTGCTTGGGAAACAGAAAGGGCAAGGGGGTGAGGTGGGGAACGGGACAATCACAGATTTGCATATGTCCTGTTATCATACTCCGCCTTCCTGTCTGGAGTGCTGTTCAGTGAGTGCTGCACTTCAGGCTGGCTGTACTGCCTGGTGATGGGGGTTGTGTGCAGTGGGTAAGGGTGGTAGTTTGCAGGGCTGGGTGGTGAAGCTACAGGTGTTGGAGGCAGCTGGTGGCGATAAGAACCTGGATGTTGGGGAAAGTGGGTTGGAGGTGACATGGGGGCAGAAAGGAAAGAGTTTTGGGACAAGGGCTGCAAGGGGGGGCAGGTGCGGTAGTGCTCCACCTGCATGGCTACGAGCGCCTGGAGAGAGTCCACTTGGCGCTCCATGATGCTTATCAGCCGCTCTGTGCTTTGCTGCCGGAGCTCTGCGCTTTTATGCCGGTGATCCACATTCTGCTAGCGGATCCTCCTTTCACTCTTCTCCACTCCTGCGCTTTTAGATTCTCGTTAAGTGACTGCTGCATTACTTCATGCAGCATGTCGTCTTTGCTTCTATGTGGCCTCTTCCTGATTCTTTGCAGCCTCTCGGCCGGTGATAAGACAGACGGCTGGGATCTCAAGGTTGCATCTGTAAAGGCAAAATGCAACACTTAACAGAGGCAGCATTGTTCACACCAGACAGAGCAATGATTCCCCCTCACTTAAGGAGGGCAAGGACAGTCTACACAATAGCATAATTTGCCCGTCCCAAAGCGAGCGCACATCACCCACGGGAGGTCCAAAATGGTGAGTAAGCACAGGGGCAAAAGGGACTGATTGTTTCACAGCTGCATTGTCCTCTGGGTTTCTGTGCCTTGGGGAGAGCCAACAGCTGCAGGGGGCCCCTATACTGAACACTGGCCCCACATTTTCCACAGAAGTTAGTCATGGACGATGTCTCACTGCTGAGGGTGACCTGGGAAGCAAGGGAGGGTCTTCTACTGCAATGCGGTTTCCACGCTGGCTCATACGCAGCTTGCCTGTGTGCAGCAATGGTCCCCCCGCCCGTCACGGCACAGTGGCGCGGACACGTTAGCCTGACTGGGACAAGGACCACAATGGCTCTCCTGAGAAACCTGTGCAAGCGCATTGCTCACGTTCTGGATAAGACCTTTGAAGAGATCACTAAGGCCGATTACCGTGATGTGAGAGAGCACATCAACGCCCTATTCCGCATCTAGGCATGCATGCAGCCCTAACCCTCCTCACCCCAAGAGCCCACGCTGAATAACTTCCTTCCCCCAAAAAAGCCGCTTACTTTGAACCTCCTCAGCTGTTTGTCCTTCCCCAAGCACCGGCCGCCGCAACTAGCTACCTTCCTCCTGGCTTGAGAACAGCTCCTGGCTGCGTGCATCTAGGGTGTCTCCTTCCTCCTCAGCACCCTCGCTCCCGCTTTCCTCCTGCCTTGTTGAACTAGGCTCTGAAGTGTCCATGGTGGTGCTCGGAGTGGAGGTGGAGTCGCCCCCAAGTATCGTGTCCAGCTCTTTGTAGAAATGGCAGGACGTGGGGGTAGCACAGGAGTGGCGGTTTGCCTCGTGGGCTTTGCGGTAAGCATTCCACAGCTCCTTCACTTTAACCCTGCACTGCAGTGCGTCCCGGTCATGGCCTCTTTCTATCATGTCCCTTGACATCTGCCTGAAGGTATCCTAATTCCTACAGCTGGAGCACAGCTGGGACTGGACAGCTTCCTCCCCGCAAACACTGATGAGGTCCAGCAACTCGCCATTGCTCCATACTGGGGATTGCCTGGCGCGTGGAGGCATGGTCACCTGGAAAGATTCGCTGAGAGCACTCCACACCTGGATGAGCAAACAGGAAGGGGATTTTCAAAATTCCCAGAGAATGTAAAGGGCGGGTCTGATGGTTGGTCACCTGAGGGCAGAGCAGTAGAGTTCAAAGTGATGACCAGAGTGGCTAGAACAGGCATTGTGGGACACTTCTGGAGGCCGATCAGAGCGCATTAACAGACCGGGGTGTCCACACTGGTGCCGCGGCGCTCCAGTGGGGGCACATCAAACATTATTCCACTCGCCGAGGTGGAGAACTAGGAGCGCTCTAGCCAGGGAGTCAGAGCGCTCTACGTGCCTTGCCAATGTGAATGTTTTGTGAGTTAGAGCGCACTGGGCTGCTTTAATGCGCTCTAACTTGTAAGTGTAGCCAAGCCCTGAGACAACTGCATTACCCTCAACCATCACAGGCAGAAAGACACCTTCTGTCTGCTCACCAGACAACGAACTGGAGACACCTTCTCCTTTACCAGACCCACAGCTTGGGATCTCATTGCCCTCGTCCCAGCACACAGGGCTGTTCACAGACAAATACTGGGAGAGTGGGGCAGCTTCCATACTAGGCACATTGCCACTCCCGAGAGATACACTACTGCTCTTCTCACTACACTGAGCTACTGCCAGCAAATCACAGTTACCCTTTTCAGGTTCACTTTTACAAGCTGTATTTGCCAATAATCCATCACCCATCAAAAATCTGCCTTTTCCTTCCTCAGTCAGGGCTTCAACCTGACCATCCACTTTAATCTGCTCCTGAGAAACATTGTCCTGACCAATGACATCTTTCTGCTCTTGATCTAATTCGAGATTCACTTCTGAGACACTAGACAGACATTCAGAAACTTCATTCACAGATTAACTGCTTTTTCGCACAGACAAAGAGTTATTTCTCACCAGATTAGAGTCCCCCTCCTCCTGCTCATAGCATAATGGGTTCAACACAGAAAACTGCTCAGAGTCATGCAGCATAGCAACATTGTTATAAACCGGATTTTCAAGAGGATACAGTTTGTGCTGTTCTTCCATTGCTGTTTTGACTTGGAGCTGAAGTCTGGCAGTTTCTTGTCACTTCTGGCGAACCCTCTCCTCAGCAGCCAGCCGCTCCATACGCCCCCTACGAGCCCTTCCCTCTCCTCAGCAGCCAGCTGCTCCATACTCCCCCTACGAGCCCTTCCCTCTCCTCAGCAGCCAGCCGCTCCATACGCCCCTACGAGCCCTTCCCTCTCCTCAGCAGCCAGCCGCTCCATACGCCCCCTACGAGCCCTTCCCTCTCCTCAGCAGCCAGCCGCTCCATACGCCCCTACGAGCCCTTCCCTCTCCTCAGCAGCCAGCCGCTCCATACGCCCCTACCAGCCCTTCCCTCTCATCAGCAGCCAGCCGCTCCATACGCCCCTACGAGCCCTTCCCTCTCCTCAACAGCCAGCCGTTCCATACGCCTCCTACGAGCCCTTCCCGCTCCTCAGCAGCCAGCCGCTCCATACGCCCCTACGAGCCCTTCCCTCTCCTCAGCAGCCAGCCGCTCCATACGCCCCCTACGAGCCCTTCCCTCTCCTCAACAGCCAGCCGCTCCATACGCCCCTACGAGCCCTTCCCGCTCCTCAGCAGCCAGCCACTCCATACGCCCCTACGAGCCCTTCCCTCTCCTCAGCAGCCAGCCGCTCCATACGCCCCCTACGAACCCTTCCCTCTCCTCAGCAGCCAGCCGCTCCATACGCCCCTACGAGCCCTTCCCTCTCCTCAGCAGCCAGCCGCTCCATACGCCCCTACGAGCCCTTCCCTCTCCTCAGCAGCCAGCCGCTCCATACGCCCCCTACGAGCCCTTCCCTCTCCTCAGCAGCCAGCCGCTCCATACGCCCCCTACGAGCCCTTCCCTCTCCTCAGCAGCCAGCCGCTCCATACGCCCCCACGAGTCCTTCCCTCTCCTCAGCAGCCAGCCGCTCCATACGCCCGTACGAGCCCTTCCCTCTCCTCAGCAGCCAGCCGCTCCATACGCCCCCACGAGTCCTTCCCTCTCCTCAGCCGCCAGCCGCTCCGTACGCCCCCTACGAGCTGAGGGTGACCTGGGAAGCAAGGGAGGGTCTTCTACTGTAGTGCGGCTTCTGCTCTGGCTCATATACAGCTTGCCTGTGTGCAGCAATGGTCCCCCCGCCCCTCACGGCACAGTGGCGCAGACACGTTAACCTGATGGGGACAAGGACCACAATGGCTCTCCTAAGAAACTGGTGCAAGCGCATTGCTCATGTTCTGGATAAGACCTTTGAAGAGATCACTAAGGCTGATTACCGTGATGTGAGAGAGCACATCAACACCCAATTCTACGAGCCCTTCCCTCTCCTCAGCAGCCAGCCGCTCCATACGCCCCTACGAGCCCTTCCCTCTCCTCAGCAGCCAGCCGCTCCATACGCCCCTACGAGCCCTTCCCTCTCCTCAGCAGCCATCCGCTCCATACGCCCCTACGAGCCCTTCCCTCTCCTCAGCAGCCAGCCGCTCCATACGCCCCTACGAGCCCTTCCCTCTCCTCAGCCGCCAGCCGTTCCATACGCCCCTACGAGCCCTTTCCTCTCTCTCCTCAGCCTCCTTCTCCAGCTGGGCCAAGGTTTGCTTCTCTCTCATTCGAATTTCTGCCACTTTGGTTCATGTTCAGATTGCAGCTTGATGTCTTCTGCTGATGCTTCTCAGCTCCTGGTCACTGATCTTTAACCAACAAAACTCTCAATCCCCAACTGAGATTTGGATAGCGCGGGCTTGTGATCCAAAGCTTAATTGACCGGGTTCTGTGGATCCCAGCATGACTACGCCACTGTAACGATGCTGCCTCTGGCGAGACACAACTGAGAGAACCAATTCCGGAGAAATTGCTGAGCAGGGCAGTTACAGCCCCAAGCTGGTGGTTCTCCACCTCTGAGGCACCAAACCAGCCAGCCAGAGAGGACTTTGATCTCACCCCACTGGCTAACCAGAAGTCATACAAGCAATTCCCTCAGACACTCCAGTTTCCCAGTATCACCACCAGTGCCACTTGTTGTGGAGACGAATGGTTATGAAAGCCAATACCCGAGTAAAAGGAAAAAAGTTCTCCTGATCCCAAAGGACCAAGCCCCAGACCCAGGTCAATATACAAGTCAGATCTTACCCACACATCACGCTGTTGCCAATCCCTTAGAATCTAAAATCTAAAGGTTTATTTATAGAAAGAAATATAGATGAGAGCTAAAATGGTTAAATGGAACCAATTTATACAGTAAGGGGAAAGTTCTTGATTCAGGCTTGTAGCAGTGATGGAATAAACCGCATGCTCAAATCAAGTCTCTGGAACATTCCCAGCTGGGATGGGTCATTCAGTCCTTTGTTCAGAGCTTCAGTTTGTAGCAAGGTTCCTCCAGAAGTAAGAAGCAGGACTGAAGACAAAATGGAGGCGTTTCCAGGGCCTTTTATATCTTCTGCCATGTGGCTTGTGCTTCCTTAGTCTCAAATACAAGCTGCCCAGCACATGGCATGGAAAAACCTTAGAGTTCTGTCCATAGGCAGATCCCTGCATGCCTTGCTGAGTCACAAGGTGTATCTGCCTTCTCTCAATGGGTCTATTGTATAGCTGATGGTCCTTAATGGGCCATCAAGCAGGCTAGGCAGAGCTGATGCCAAATTGTCTGGGGTGTCACCCAGAAGCTTAGCACAAGTTTGAACAACAGACAGTATAGAGCCAATACTTATAACTCTAAATACAAAAATGATACATGCATACAGACAGCATAAACATAACCAGCAAACCATAACCTTGTCTTAGACACCTTATTTGACCCCCTTTATACAAGATTTGGTGCCACTACAGACCTTGGTTGCAACAATGGTCTATACAGTCACAGTTTGTGTCAATAATGTCACACTACTCCAGAGATTCCCCTGTCCCCGCCCTGGCCTTGCTCTGGCTCCCCACACCCCGTGTACGTCCCCGGGGAGTGGGTGACCCTCAGGTGCTCGGCTCCCCAGGGTGAGGGGGTGTCCAGGTACAGATTCTACAGGCAGCGAGGTGCGCTGATCGCTGATGGGGTCCCTGAGCCAACTGGGGGTGCCTGGCTGGAGCTCAGGACTGAGACGGGGATGGCCGGGCTGTATGTCTGCATACCGGACACTGCGCGCCGGGCGAGAAATGCCATCTGGGGAGAGCAGGCCCATTGCCATGTCCATGACAGGTGAGCTGGGTCTGGTCTCTGACACCCCTCCCCCTGCACTGCCAAACCCTCACTGCCTGCACCCCTGTGCCCTGTCCCCCTTCACCCCCCGCACCCTGTCGCCCTGCCCCTTGTACCCCATCCACCTGCATCCCTGAACCCTGTACCCCATCATTCCTGTACCCCATACCCCTACCCCTTTCATCCCATCCCCAGGTGCCCCTGCACCCTGTCCCCCTGCACTCCATGCCCCTGCACACCACACCCTGGAGTGGCTGATGGGAACCATCCCTCATTAAGCCCCACACAGCCAGGTCTGGAGGGAAGGTCACCCCATTGGGCTCCTGGGGGCTGGCCAGAGCTCAGCTGGAAGCCTGGTCCTGGTTCTGGGCACTGGGAGATGCTGGATCCTGGCTGGAGCAGGGGCAGGAAAGGGCTGGGGGGTGCCCAGGGGCATGGAGTGAGGTGCCTGCTTCCATTCAGGGAGCGGTTGCGCAGGGGCTGAGCGATGGAGGCCAAAGGAGGCAGGAGAACAAAGGGACGAGCCGGGCTGGGCTCGCTGGAGGCTGGTGATGGGGAGAAGGTTTCTGATCTGATGCCCTGGGCCAGCCTCTGGCCGGCGTGGGGGCAGGGACAAATACCCAACCATCCCCAGCTCCCCCCTGGGGAGCTTGGAGACCCTCGCTGGAAGGAGTCCGAGATTGAGGCATGTTTTCCACCCAGACCCTCCCGGGAAGCCCTCGGTGTCCCTGTCTCTGGACTATCCGGCCTACATGGCTGGAGACAGGGTGGAAATTTGCTGCTCAGCTCCCCCCAGTGCCTCCCCGGTGCAGTACAGGCTCTACGAGAATGAGAAGCCACTAGGACCCTCACCGGGAGACGCCACAACTTGGTGGACGGGTCTTGAAGCCAGTGGCACTGGAAATGCCACCCGGTCCTTCTGTGTCTATGTGCAGCTTATCCAGGGGAGGGAAGTTCTCCTATTCCAGCGACCCCGTCTCTGTCTCCGTGTTCCCAGTGCTGGCCGCCCCATCCCTGCAGTTCAGCCTGCCCCTCCCGCTCTACATGACGGGGGAGATGGTGACGGCCGAGTGTGTCATCCCAGCTGGGCCCTACATCCCCCAGGCCCACTGGTTGCTGTGAGATGGGGAGCCACTTTGAGATCTGCCTGGGCCCTGGCTTGCCCTGAACGTCACCCCCAGCGACAGTGGGACCTACCGGTGTCAGTACAGTGCAGAGCTCCATGGGCGCCACCTCTGCTCACCCCCCAGTGAGCCAGTGACATTGAGCATGACAGTTACAGACACTGTCTGTTCTACATTGTAGACGGCTCTCCCCCGCCCCCTGCTGCCTTAGTGTCCATTATACAGTACAGCTGCCATTTCCGCATCCCCCACCCTCTGCTGCCCCCTAGTGCCCATTATACAGTACAGCCGCCCTTCCCTGTCCTCACCCTCTGCTGCCCCCTAGTGCCCATTATACAGTACAGCTGCCATTTCCGCATCCCCCACCCTCTGCTGCCCCCTAGTGCCCATTATACAGTACAGCCGCCCCTTCCCTGTCCTCACCCTCTGCTGCCCCTAGTGCCCATTATACAGTACAGCCGTCCCTTCCCCACCCCACCCTCTGCTGCCCCTAGTGCCCATTATACAGTACAGCCGCCCCTTCCCTGTCCGCACCCTCTGCTGCCCCCTAGTGCCCATTATACAGTATAGCCGTCCCTTCCCCAACCTATCGTCTAATAAACCTTCTGTTTTACTTGGTGGCTGAGAGTCATGGTGAATTGCAGGAAGTGGGGGGTGCAGGGCCCTGACTCCCCCACACTCTGTGACAACTGGTGGTAGAGGTGGGATGTGCTGCACCCCATGAATGGCGCTTCCTGCAGTAAGTGACTTGGGAGCAGTAAAATGAAGGGGGATTAACAAGGACCAGGCGTGCTGAAGGCTCAGAGAGGAGCGGTTTTGGGGGGTGGAGAAGCTACGCTTAATCCCTGGGAGTATGTGACCAGACAGAAGGACTGTTGCAGTAACGGGGTCCCCTTGGGGACTGCGGCAAGCAGTTCCAGGGGTGAAGGAGTCTACGGCTTCACCCTGGGAGAGAGATGGTGACCTTGAGAAGGGCTGGCACAGTAGGGGTTCTTCCTGAAAACAGTGGAGAGCTGAGAGCACACAGGCCTGTGATTCCACAACAACTTGGGAACCACAGGGAGATGTATAACCATCACCTTAAGAGGTGTGCAAGGAGAGGGGGCTTTGCAGAGGGAGGCTCACCAAAGAACAGCTGATTGCCCAGCTAGAGGAGGAGGATCGCTCAGAGGGGCTGATCCCTGTCCCTGAGGGAAGTAGCCTGGCAGATGCAGCGCCGGCACTGGTGTCTGTCCCAGCTGGGAGTGGTCAGACTGCTGCCGAGGGCACTCCAAGGTCCCTTCTACCTATGACTAGGGAGGGGCTAGAAGCAGCGAGGTGAACCCTGGGGGCACTGTGACCCCCACGCCAGCAGGGGATCCTCACAGCCAAGCTCCCCATCGCTGGAGCTGAGGTGGCTGGAATAGGAGAGGGAGATAGAACTGAAAGAGCTGGAGGATTGGGAGAAATAGTGGCAGCATGAACTGGAGCTGGCAAAGTTGAGACGCAGCGAGCGGTGAGTGAGGGGGGACCCAGGACTACATGGAACTCTGATAAGCACATCTTGTCCCAGTTTAAGGAAGGGGAGGACATAGATGAATTGCTGATTGCCTTTGAGAAGGCCTGTGAGCTGCACAGGGTTGACCCTGCACACAGGCTCTGGTTTCTTATCCCCTTACTGGACCTTAAAGCCGTAGGGATGTACAGCAGAATGGAAGGGGTGGAGGCAGGGGACTATGAACTGTTCAAAAAGGCCTTGTTATGCAAGTTTGGGTTGACTTCTGAGGCATACCGGAAACTGTTCCAGAGTCAGCATAAAACCCCTGAGGACACATATCTGGAACTGAACCTCTGAATGGAGGGATATGTCCACAAGTGGGCAGATGGGGCCCAGACTAAGGAGGACATGGTTAAACTGGTTGTACTGGAGCACCTGTGTGAATATTGCCCATCCGACCTGAGAATATCGTTGGTGGACGAGAAGCCAGAGGACCGGCAGAGTGCTGGGCATCTGGACAATGAGTTTGTGGACACCGGTCAGGGGTTGGAATGGAGGAGTCCCAAAAGAATAAAAATGATGCTGAAAATCTTTATGAACCAGCACCCGCAGGATTGAGACAAGAATTTACCTCACCTGCTGTTTGCATACAGGGAAGTGCTCAAGGAGCACCGGGTTTTCACTTTTTGAACTGTTATACGGAAGAAGGATAAGGGGACCACTGGACCTGATGAGAGACGAATGGGAGGGGAAGGCCACTCCCGATAGAGAATCAGTGGTAGAGTATGTCTTGACCTTCCAAGAGAGACTTGCTGGGCTTGGCCAAGGAGAATCTGGCCAGAGCCCAGAGGAAGCAGAAGGTCTAGTATGACTGCACAGAAGGGGCTCAGGCCTACACCACTGGGGACCAGGTGATGGTTCTCATCCCTGTGAGAAAAAACAAATTACAGGCTGCCTGGGAAGGTCCTTTCAAGGTTGTCAAGCAACTAAATGAGGTAAACTATGTGGTGGAGCTGTCGAACTGGGCACATTGCCGGGTGTACCATGTGAATATGATGAAGTCATATTATGACAGGGGGAATGTGGTGTTGGCCGTGTGTGGACATTGAGAGGAGCAGGGAGATGACCCTTTAGTAGACCTATTCCCTGAGACAGGGGCAGGCTCCTCCCTGGAATCAATTCCCCTCTCTGATTGGCTAAGCCCTGCCCAGCAAGCTGAAATCAGAGGGGTGCTGTGTTTGACTGATTGCTGTTTTCCAACCCGCCTGGACTCACTAATCTGACTGTCCACCGGGTGGAGACAGGATTGCATCCTCCTATCAGCTGCTCCCTCTTCTGGGTCACAGAGAAAACTGCTCAGGACCTGGAAAGAGAGGTCAGGGACATGCTGGTTTTGGGGTGATCCAGCCATCTTCCAGCCCTTCGGCCTCTCCTGTGGTGTTGGTCCCCAAAAAGGACGGGTTGATTGGTCCTGTGTGGACTATTGGAAGCTCAATGCCATCATCGTGTCTGATGCCTACCCCATGCCCAGGCCTGACAAGCTCCTAGACAAGCTGGGAGGCGCTCGGTACCTTACCACCATGGATCTTACAAAGAGCTACTAGCAAGTGCTACTGGATGCAGATGCCAGGCTGAAATCTGCATTTATCACCCCTCTGGGGCTCTCTGAGTTCCTGGCCCTGCCTTTCAGCCTGAAGGGGGCACCTGCTACTTTCCAGTGCCTGGTGGATCAGCTACTGAGGGGGATGGAGAGTTTTGCCGTGGCGTACATTGATGACATCTGTGCCTTTAGCCAGACCTGGACCATGTGTCCCAGGTTAAACAAGTGCTCGACCAACTCTAGGAGGCTGGGCTGACTATAAAAGCTGAGAAGTGCAAGGAGGGGATGGCTGAAGTCTCCTACCTGGCCCACCGGGTGGGGAGCGGCTGCCTAAAGACAGAACCAGCCAAGGTGGAGGTGATCAGAGACTGTCCCACTCCCCAGACCAAAAAGCAGGTCCAGGCCTTTACTGGGATGGCGGGATATTATCGAAGATTTGTGCCCCACTTTAGCTCCATAGACGCCCCCATCACTGGGCTATGCAAGAGGGGAAGCCAGAGGTCTGGACCGAGCAGTGCTCTGAAGGAGGCTCTGGTCAGGGGCCCATTGCTGGTTAACCCAGACTGTGACAAGCCCTTTATGGTGTTCACTGATGCCTCAGGCACGGGGCTGGTGGCGGTGTTAATGAAGGTTGATGAAAAGGGGGAGAGACACCTCATCATGTACCTGAGCAAGAAGTTACGTTGGGAGCAAAACTACGCGGCCATTGAGAAGGAATGCCTGGCCATGGTATGGGCCCTTAAGAAACTGGAGCCATATCTCTTTGGGCAACACTTCACTGTGTACACTGACCATTCCCCCGACCTGACTACACCAGATGAAAGGAGCCAATGCCAAGTTCCTGAGGTGGGCCCTGCTCCTGCGGGATTATGACATGGAGCTGGTCCATGTGAAGGGGAGTGCCAGTGTGATAGCTGATGCACTGTCCTGGAGAGAGGGGCCTGAACTACCCCAGGTCACTGGTTCGAGTGACCCCACTCAGTTCAGTCTCGAAGGGGGGAGAGATGTGATGGAGTAGGGAGTATTAACCTGGTAATGGTGCATGGGAGTTTTACTAGTTTACTGTCTTCTGCTAACACGGGACGTGCCTCCGTTTCTCTGGGGTACTGCACCAATACTAGATGGTGGTGGGAAATAAGGGTGTGACTTCACTGAGGGATGATATTTGACAGCCAGGATGTAAAGGATGACGGCTGCCCTTCGTAACCTGAGCCCAGGAGGGGATTGGGGCCAGGTGACACCTTCTGCCCAGGAAACTGGAGAAAGGCTGGAGGAGGGGCCAGGGGTGTGGGTGGGTTAGCCAGCAGGAACAGGGCTTCAGTTTGGAGTGGGCTGGGGAGATGTGGGTAGGCCCAGAACCTGGGTCTGGGCTCCCCAGCCCCCAAGAGGGATCTGACTGAGGGGTCTTGTTTTCTGTACATACAAGCTCTGTTTTAGATTGTGTTCCTGTCGTCTAATAAACCCTCTGTTTTACTGGCTGGCTGAGAGTCACGGTGAATTGCAGGAAGTGGGGGTGCAGGGCCCAACACTTTGTGACAATCCCAACAGCACGGGGGAATTCACCTGCGGGTATGAGGAGAACATGAGCGGGAGATGGATCCTGTCCACCAGGAGCCAGGCTCTGACTGTCACTGGGAATGTCACAGTGACAGGTGAACTCATAGTCTCCAGCCCTATCCCACATAATCCAGGTTCTCTATATCTGGCTTCCTGGAGAGTGACATGTCTGTATCCCAGTACTCCTCATGGGGAAGAGTCAGAGAGTTCATGGCCAGAAGGGTCCCCGGGATTGTGTAATCTGATCTGCTGTATCACACAGGCCACCACCTTTGTGGGATAGACAGAGAGGGAAGGAGCCTGACTGGGGGCTGGAGAGGTGCAGTTGAACTCTACCAAGTCAAGCAGTGGGAGACATCTCCAGCTGGCCATATCCTGGAGAGATCCCAACGGGCCTGACATTTCAGGAGCGATTCCCCTCAGTCCACAGCCCAGGGCATCGCTTTCCCATTGGCCATAGACCTTGCAATGGGAGGCTCCTTCTTCATCATCAACGCCCTCATCTTCCTCGTCACCCACCGTTGCCTTTAGAGTGAAGGTAGTGTCCCATTCAAGGCCAGGCAGCCTCTTGGTGCCATGTCATTGATTTTCAAGTGCCTGGTGCTTTATGGAGAGAGCCAAGAGGTAAGAAAGGAGGGGACGTATCAGCTGGAAGAGGAGGATAAAGACTTGAGTGCATTGGTTGATCACAGGATGACTATGAGCCACCAATGTGATGTGGCCATGAAAAAGGCTAGGATGCATCAGTTCTAGGATGCATCAGGCGAGGAATTTCCAGTAGAGACAGGGAGGTGTTAGCACCATTATACCAGGCACTGGTGAGACCTCATCTATAATACTGTGTGGCTCATGTTTAAGAAAGAAGAATTAAAACGGGAACAGGTGCGGAGAAGGGTTATTAGGATAATCTGAGGAATGGAAAACCTGCCTTATGGGAGGAGACTCAAAGAGCTTGGCTTGTTTAGTGTAACCAAAAGAAGGCTGAGGGGAGATAGGGTTGCTCTCTATAAATACATCAGAGGGATAAATACCAGGGCAGGAGAGGAGTTATTTAAGGTAAGTGCCAATGTGGACACAAGAACAAATGGATCTAAACTGGCCATCAACAAGTTTAGGCTTGAAATTAGGTGAAGGTTTCTAACCATCAGAGGAGTCAAGTTCTGGAACAGCCTCACAAGGGGAGCAGTGGGGGCAAAAAACCTAACTGGCTTCAAGACTGAGCTTGATAAGTTTATGGAGGGGATTGTATGATCGTGCTGCCTACAATGGCATGTAGGCGATCTGTGACTGCCAGCAGCAAATATCTCCAATGGCTGGTGATGGGACACTAGATGGGGAGGGCTCTGAATTACTACAGACAATTGTTTTCCAGGTTTCTGGCTCCTGGGTGTTGCTCACATGCTCAAGGCCTAACTGGTCACCATATTTGGGGTTGGGAAGGAATTTCCACCCGGGTCAGACTGGCAGAGACCTGGGGATTATTTACCTTTCTCTGCAGCCTGGGGCCTGGGTCACTTGCAGGTTTTATCTAGTGTAAATGGGGGATTCTCTGTAAAGTGAAGTGTTTAAACCATGATTTGAGGATGTCGGTAACTCAGCCAGAGGTGAGGGGTCTATTACAGGAGTGGGGGGGTGAGGTTCTGTGGCCTGCAATGTGCAGGAGGTCAGACTAGATGTTCATGATGGTCCCTTCTGACCTTAAAGTCTATGAATCTCTGAGCAGTGGGTATTGCAGCCGGGGCTGTGCCCGGCGGGGTGGGGGCTGGAGGTAGAAGGTCTTGCCCCAGCGTGGAAGTGGGGTGCAGAGCAGAGGTTGGAGGGGAGGGATCTGGGATCGCAGCAGAGCAATGGGTGTGGCACATCCCAAAGGGAGATTGTGTGGGGGACATTTCAGATGTCACAGCATCAGACTCACAACTGGGTCGACGCCTTTTCATTGCTGTCATGTCTCTGTTACAGGTTCCCCAGGGAGCCCGGAGCCCAGAAAAAAAGTCTTGTTTTTCCCCAAGATCTCCCCTTTGGCTCTTTGCATCTGTCTCTCCAAAGGTGGTGTCCCTGCCAGAGTCCCCACAGCAGCTGCCTGGCCTGGTTGAACCTCCCATTGAGTCCCCCTTGGTGTGATCACCAATCGCCCATGGGCAGCTCCCTCCAGCTCCCCTAGGTGGGAAGGATGTTCTTCATGATCCCTGGGGGTTGGTGTTTCCTTTCTCCTCCCAGCAACAGAACTGCGCAGTTTGGGACAGAAACAGTCACGCCTTTCTAATTGAAATTGAGTTTATTCTCTGTCCTTGGAGAATGAATGTTAATGGAACAGCAAATGCAGCAAAAGCAAGAGACAGTGATAAAGGTTAAGAATGGTAGGAAGTGTGTGTGTGTGTGTGTGTGTGTGTGTGTCCCTGCTGCCCCCTGCTGGAGGAGATGGGACCCTGTCCGTGTGCGTATGAGGGCAGTTGGATGATCGGCCACAGGGAGAGGCGGCCAGGCTGGGGTGTCTGAGCCCTGAATGTTAAAGGGCCCCTGATTTGGATTTCTGGGTTCCCTCCCTGCCCCTCACCGAGTGGCTCCCTGGATGTGCTGGGGCAGCCCCTCGCAGTGCAGCACTCCCTCCGTTCCCAATGCTCTAGTCGCCATCCCCGGTGCTCAGGGCGTTGCAGAGGAGGGGAAGGTCAGGAGTGTGTACACATCGGAGCCCTGGGGAGGAAGAGACAGAGTGAATGGGGCAGCGGGGGAGCCATGGAGGGGAGAGGCAAATTCACCGTTCCCTCCAAGGGGGCACTAATGAGATCTCAAACCAGCCCCTCAATCTGATCCCGATCATTAACCATCCCCTGGTGCTTCGCCCCCAGGGCCGGCTTTAGGAAGTGCGGGGCCCAATTCGAACATTTCGGCAGGGCCCCGGCAAGGATGACTAACAAAAAAAAACAAAAAACATGTAAAGAAAAACCTTTCATTTCTTCCATGTATTATTTACTTTCCATAACTATATAAATAATAAAAATATATATTATGTACATTGCATCATATATGCTGTTGATTGGTTATTAATGAGCTCTGTTTCAAATGTGTAGGTCCCCGCCACTCCCTGGGGGTGTGCTGGGGTGACCAGATGTCCCTATAAAATCGGGTCAGTCCCGATTTTGGGGTCTTTTTCTTATATAGGATCCTATTACTCCCCACCCCCTGTCCTGAATTTTCACACTTGCTGTCTGGGTCACCCTAGGGTGTGCACATGTGTGGATCCCAGCTGCTCCCTGCCCCCCTCATTGAAGCAGGTGTGCAGGGTTACTGCCCTGGGAACTGCAGGGCACCAGTGGACATGGGGCTGGCTGGAGGCAGGGCAAGGGGTGCGGGGCTGGCTGGAGACAGCAGTGGTGTGGGGCGGGCTGGCTGGCTTCAGGCAGGGCCGCAGGGGGGTGCGGCGGGGGTTGGCAGGGCTGGAGACAGAGGAGTGCGGGACTGGCTGGCTTCAGGCATGGGGGTGCGGCAGGGGTTGGCTGGAGACAGGGCAGAGGGTGCGGCAGGGGCTGGCTGTGAGCAGGGGGTGCAGCAGGGCTGGCTGCAGGCAGGGGGTGCAGGGCTGGCTGGAGATGGGCTGGCTGTGGGCAAGGCAGGGGGTGCGGGGCTGGTGCGGACAGGGCAGAGGGGGCAGCAGGGGCTGGCTGTGGGCAGGGGGTGCAGGGCTGGCTGGAGACAGGCTGGCTGCGGGAAAGGCAGGGGGTGCGGGGCTGGTGCGGGCAGGGGGTGCAGCAGAGGCAGATGGATCCCCAGCCCTTTAAATAGCCCCCGAGCCCCCCGCTGTCCCAGGGCTCTGGGGGCTATTTAAAGGGCCCGGGGCTCCCCTGCTTCTACTGCCCCGGCCGTTTAAATAGCCGTGGGAGCCCTGGGAAAGCGTCGGGGCTCCAGCGGCTATTTAAAAGGCTGGGGCAGTAAAAGCAGCGGGAGCCCCGGACTTTTTAAAATAACCCCCAGAGCCCCACAGCCCTACCCCAGGGCTCCAGCAGTGGGGCTCTGGTGGCAATTTAAAACCCTGCTGGGAGCCCCAGGCCCTTTAAATTGCCCCCTGGGGAAGCTGGGCCACCCCGGTACAACACACCAGCTCTTGCTGGTACACCGTACCGGGGCTTAGGCGCGGGGCCCTCTTTGGGGTGGGGCCCGATTCAGGGGAATTGGTTGAATTGGTCTAAAGCCGGCCCTGTTCGCCCCCCACGAGTCACGTTGTGAACCCCAGTGTCCAGCCCACTCTCCTTCTTTATTCCATTCTGCCCTGCTCTGTTGTGTACAGGATGCTGGATTCTCCTGCGCTGTGTGTCACCCCCTGCTTTGTGGCAGTTCCACAACTGCTGTCAGTTTCTAACATCCCCTTCCACTCCAATCTCTGCAAAAGGGGAGTTAATGAGACACAGAATGGCTTCCCCCACTCATTGATGTCCACTGGGAACTTCCCCCCAGCTGGGGATGGAACCCAGGTGTTCTGAGCACATCCCTAAATCAGCGGATCCATCCTGCCTCTGAGCCCCACCTGCGGTGTCTATTGGATACAGGGTTCTCCTTCACTTCCTGTCCCAAAGTGCTGCTCAGTGTGACTATGGTGAGGGTGGAACAGAAGGGAGCTGATGGAGCTGTGGAATTTTGCACAGTTATCCCCCATGGTTACAGCCCCGCCCCAGCAGGAATGGCAGGTTGATGGAGCTAATGTGCATTTCAGTTACTCTCATTTTTCCCCCCCAAGTGATTTTCTCTGCAAGGAATTTGCAGGCTCAAGGAGGCTCTGGATTGTGGACGTGTTTGAAATTCTGTTCTTAAGAGATCCCTGTTACCTCTTCTGGTAGCTCCACTCTGACACTGCTGGGTTTCAATTCCTCACGGCACCTCCTGGAGTCCTGTTCCCCATCGCCTTCCCCGGGCTCAGATCCCCTCAGATATTGCGAAGGCTCCGGAACTAAACCGCAGATAGACAAAGCGTGGTGAGAGAACTGCCTGACCGGGGGCCTGGGGTTCAGATTTCATTGGTTCACTTTTGTTGAACGGACTAAACATAGACCCCCGAAGTTAGGAGACTCTTGAGGTTTTTGAAATCTTTTCCCTCATTCCCTAAACTTAACCCGAACCCAGGACCTGCATATTAACTCTAGTACTGAAATGTTGTCCCGTCAGCTTTTCTTAACATTCATCTTAGCAGTTGGCTCTAATTTCTAACCTTATTCTTAGCACTAAATGGAACAGCTTCTCCTTTCCATAGGGAATTTTATCATAACACTTACATTTCAAACTAACCTTAATCCTACAATGAAACATTATCTTTTATCATAATCTTTAAAGCTAACCTTAACCATATGCTGCCATCTATATGTGGCCCTATCATCTGAGTTTAACACTAACCCCTAAACTTTACCCTAACCATAAATTTGAGCTTAGAGGATAAGGTTATCTACTGGGGAACAAATATTTAATAGTTGGCTCTTCAGTCTAGCA
>NC_048309.1:42265368-42267097 GCF_013100865.1 Trachemys scripta elegans
GAGCAGACCTGCAGCCCCCAGCTCCAGTAGTGCAGAGAAGAGGGAAGCCTAAGGCTCTGACACAACTGCCCAAAGGGGCCCTCCCCAAGGGATGTGTGGACCCTCTTCCTGCCACTCAGATACAAACTGAGAGGGAAGTATCCCTGGCCCCCTCGCCTGTGAAGCTTGGACATTGGTCACCCCTTCTTACTTATTTGGTTTGGAATTCCCCACCATGGGAAAGCCTTGGATTAAATTTACCCATTCGGGGATGAGAGGAATTGGCCCAGGGAGGACAGCCTTAAGCAGCCTTGGTTGCCAGACCATTGGTAGGCCAAAGGGCCCTGGGTTGGGGCCTGGTGGAATGGGAGGGGCCCTCCCCGCACTCTCCTTGGCAGTCAGGGGTTGTGGCTGTGAGCAATAGGCCACGCTCCCAACCGAATGAGGACCATTGTGGGGTGAGAGCTCCTGGGCAGGGATGGGGGTGGAGAGGGATGGAGGGATGGGGTCGGGGGGATCTCTGGATAGATAGACAGAGGGATGGGGGCCGAGGGAGGCCACTTACCCAGCACTGGCAGAAGGAGAGTTAGCGCCATGCGGAGCGGTCGCTCTGGGGTGGGAGCTGGATTCTTAGCTCANCCTGGAGACGCTGGTGGGAACCATCCCCCATTAAGCTCATATCATATATGGATAGAGAAATGACTTTCAGCAGATCATAACCTTTCCCCGATACCTTACAAGGCATGCTTTATACGTAAGATCATGATGATAAGAAAATGAGGAATATGGGGGTTACAGCATGCTCTGCCAAGGTATAGAATGTCACAATAGGACCTTTTTTGGATTGCATAAAATGTTGCAGAACACTCTTAAGAGACCTCCCATCTTCCACCTGAATGTACAGGTTACAACCCATTGATTGTTATTTACACTAATACATGCTCGATAGGGTGTACATGTTTTCATTGACCTGCCCCTCAAGTGGTTCTCAGATGGGTAGCCATCAATATGGCAGTCCAAGATGGCTGCCCAACTGCCAACAACATGGCAGCCTAACTTCAAGCAGCATTTCTGCCTGATTGCTCCCAATCCGACTGGATGAGAGACTTCAGGGAAGATAAGTTAAGAAAAAACTCACAGAATAGGAGAGAAATGCTGCCAGTTTTGATTAGGAAAACTGAGCGACTAGATCAGAAAGTGAATCAAACTCAAACACAGCAGCAGAAGGAGAACAAGACCAAGAGAAAATCTGCATCAATGACTGCAAGATGGCCAAATAAAATATCCCTACACCCAAGATAGAAACATGTAAGAGTCAGCACAGAGCTCACCTGTTACCTTGATGGAGATGGGGAGGCTCTCCCAGGACTGATTACACCATCTGGATGGGCATATCCAGTACAGGCTGGTGAAGGACCCAGCATCACCCAGCCCCGTGATGGTCAGGGTGTGGGTGTCACTGCTTCCAGATGAGAGGTTCCTTCCACCAACCCTGGAGAACTGGAATCCTTTAGCTGGGTGAGCTCCAGGGGGAGCCATGCACTGGAGGGTAACAGCTTCTCCAGGGAGGGACATGGGGCGCCGAGAGCTCACAGACAGGGCCGGGGCTGCGGGATGGTCTGGAAAACACAGGGTTCAATGGGAAACATTGAAAGACAGAATCTCATACTCATCCCCATGCCCTCTCTCCAAGCTCCGGCGAGCCCTCCCTGAGTCCCAGTCATGAGCTCCTAGGACAGGACGTTCTCCA
>NC_048309.1:42267197-42284025 GCF_013100865.1 Trachemys scripta elegans
TCAATTAATGACACCTCCTTTAAGGCATGTTCCACACTGTTACTGGACAGTCCCTGTTAGCGTTATGATGGGTGTGATTACAAAACAATTGGGGCAGAAGGTCCCCTGCTCTGGGCTTGGCCAAGGGTGGGGGGATAAAATCAGCAGGGGCTGGAATGGACTTTTAGTTAATTCATTTACTGAAGACCCCCCCACTCCCAAGGAAATGTGAATTCACAACTCCTGGGTTACCAGAGCAGGGCAATAACCCCTGAGACACACAGCCTTTGCCTGCTGGGCTCTCCCTGGCCCAGCTCCCAGCTCAGCACTTGGCTTTGATGTGATTCTTTCCTGGAGGTGTCACGTGAAGTCTCTGCACTTCAGACTGATTCACGGGGCTCCCAAAGTGATGCTGGGGGAGGGTCTGTGGGCGCTGGGAAGGGGGGTAAACTCCCCCCCAGCCACTGACGGGATCCCTACCTGATGCCCCCCATTCCTCCAGCCTACACTCCCCACACCACCCATCTCCCTCTGCTGATCTGGCCAAGGACCTGGGAGCCAAATTCTGTTCCCAGCCCTGGCACTGACCACAGAAACACCCCAAGCCCCAGAGCCTGCTAGGAGATGGAATGCTTCTCCAGGGTTCGGGGGGATCCCCGGCAGGTCCCCCGGGGCAAAGAGACTCACAATCTGGGTACCCCTTCGATTTCACCGCACAAATGAGAGATCAAGCTTTATATTGTGTTGCTGAGTACACAGGAGAACTCTGAATATCTGACATTGTTACTGTGGAGAACTTGTCCTGTAAAACACAGTTAAATGCAAACACAGAACAGCAGGCTCTGAAAATTCCCTCGCTGGGTGGGTTTGATTTCTCGGTGTTGCCAAATGTCCCAGAGGTGGAGTTTTTATTGTTATTAATAATCAAGAAAAGCAGAAGAGACAAAGAAAAGAAAAGACAAATCTAGTTTTTGTGTTGGGGTCCCAGGGCTGGAATAACAGGGAAGCGGCTGGTCAGGTTTAAGGGCACCAGCAGAGCTGGGTGAGGGTGAGAAGGAGAGAAGCCTAGCGCTGGGTTAGCACGGGGCGGTGGGTCAGGACTGAGGGGCTAGCACAGACCATAGAAGAACCCCAAAATAATTCCTAGAGCAGAGCTTCTATAGAAATATCCCATCTTGAGCTTAATGCTGGAGAATCCACCACAACGCTTGGTAAATTGTTCCAGTGGTTAATTACTCTCACCGTCAAAAATTTACGCCTGATTTCCAATCTGAATTTATCTAGCTTCAACTTCCAGCCATTGGATCATGTTAGACCTTTCTCTCTTAGACTGAAGAGTCCATCAGTAAATAGTTGTTCCCCATGTACATGCTCATAAAGCGTGATCAAATCACTTTCTCCTTGATAAGCAACTCCTTGAGCCGTTCTGAACCTCGGAGATGTAACATGATCAATTACCTTTCTTGCCTTAACTGTCTTTGCTGTATAGGCCATTCAGAGGTGGTAACAGCATTGTCTTAAAATGTACAAAATAAAGGCTATAAGGAACTCTTTAAACTGAAATGGAAATGGATCTCAATTGTCATCCAATCCCGCCCTAGAATGGGGCCCCGGCAGAGAACAATGCTCAGAGCTGTCACCCCAGCTATGCACAAGGCTGGCTCTCCTGTCTAGGCAGAACTGAAGGGATGGACCCAGGTAAGTCACAGTCCACGGGGTGGATGGTGGCAGAGCCAGCTCCAAGAAGAAGCAGAGATTTCATAACACAATGCTCTTACCCACTGTGGTAAGGGTATGTGTGGGGGACAGGTGATGGGTTTCTCCACATAAACCAGAACTCCCTGTCCTAATGCTTTGGGTACCAGATCCTATTCTCCGAGCTGAAGATAGAACCCAGGAGTCCTGGCTTTCAGCTCTCTGGCTCTAAAGCACTAGACCCCACTCCCCAACCAGAACTAGAACATAGGAGTCCTGGCTCCTAGTTATAACCACAAGGCACCACTCCCTTTCCAGAGTTGGGAACAGACTGCTGATGCAGAGATAACTGCTTTTAACTAAATCTTTATCTTAAACAGAACTCCCCTTCATTAGCCGGCCGTGAGACTTGCCCTCACCCCAGCTTGTTTACCAGGGCAGCAGGCTAAACCCTGAGCTCTGGAGCTACACAGCTTTGCCCCCTGCCCTCCTGAGCTTAGCACCTGTGTCGATGCTCCCACCTGGGTCCCACAGAGGGGGGGCTCCAGCTACCGGAGCGATGACATCCCAGACCAAAGGTGGGAAGCTCATGGGGACATCTGGGGGGAGACTTCGGAGTCTGCTATGGAGCCCAAATCACATCTAAAACTGCCATGAGCTACCCATAGGCTAAGGGACCCTACACCCTGCCCCACAGCTCCTAGGGTCTCTCAAAGAGAGCACTGGGGTGGGGTGGGGAAATATCTGGGCATCGGCTTCTCTGGGGGCCAGTTATGGAGCTTTTCTCCCATGTGAACGAGGGGAAAGGCAGAGCCCGTGCAGTCACTTCTTTAGGGGGAGCGGTGACAGAGATGGTAATTTTTCAGGTGTCTAAGAACCTTTGGGGTCCATTCTATTCAATGAATGGTTTATGGTTTACGGTGGGCTGGGATTGTATGGAACCTCTTGAGGGGGAGATAGGACAGATGTGAGACCTGAGGGTTCAAAGGGCTACACTGACCAATGTGCCAGACTTTTGGGACAACAAGGGTTAAGTGGTTTTCCTGACGGATTTCTAGGAAGAGATGAATGCAATATCCCCACTTCGGGTTATGCAGAAACCCACCCAACCATTTGTAGCTACACCCTGAGGTGTGGGCCATTGTCTGCTGATCACCTGGTACATGAGGCCAAGATCAAAGGCCCAAGTATAGAAAGGAAAGATGGAACTGTTCTTGGTTTTGAATCTGAGACAGTCATGAATCTATAACCACGGGGAAAAACCAGTTGCGGGTTTGAATGACTGATACCTACCGACACCTACAGGAGCTGGAGTTGGGGTGGCCTCTAGTAAGCTAGTTAGCATGACGGGTTCTTTTGCTGTTTTTAATATGTTTTCTCTGTTGTGCTTTCGCCGGAGAATAACTGCATTTGCTTACAAAGAGCTGTGTGGTAACTCGTAACTGTGGCAATTACTGTAACTGTGCAATTAAGGAAAGCGCGGACGCAGCCTGGAAAGCAAAAAGCAGACGCGGCGTTTAGGCAGTCTGGCTTGCTGGGGATATCACAGTGTAGGCAGGGAACTGTGCAGCGTGGAAAAGCCCCAGTCGGGAGGAGAGAAACGCACATCACCGGCCTGGAGAGGTGATGGCTGAGGAGCCGGGAGCCTACAGTGAGTTGCCCTTGCTGAACCGTGGAGGGGGAACACAGGAGCAGCTTCGCTGAACTCTGACAGCTACCTCCTTACTTCCCTTAGCTATTCGCATTGACACTCTTCTTTGAACCACAAAAGTCCCATTCTAAACAAGTGCCTTACACAAAACCCTGGGTCCCAGTCAATGCCCGTTTCTCCCCCTCTGCTGCCCCTAGTGCCCATCACCCAGTATGTTTTGGGTGGTGCAAGGTGGCCCCAGAGGAGCCCCACAGGATCGGGCCCCCCAGAAGAGCACAGTGGAGGACACGTCCCCAACCGCAGTTCAGACATCGCTCTGGGGCTGAGGTGTTTGGACGCCTGGCAACCATGAGCACGTAGAGATGTAGACACCCAGGGAAATTTCACATCCCACACTCTGGTGCCAGGGGATTTAGGTGCCTACCGGGTTTGGCGGCAGCTGAGCGGGGTTTTGTGAATGCCAGTAGGGCCTGATCCTGGCACTTGGGGGTGCATCGCTCCAAGGAGTGAGGCTGCTGACTCCCAATGAAATCAATGGATGTCAGGAGCCAAACTCCTTGTCAGCCTTTAGCTCTAGGGGCCTTTAGGTGCCTAAGCCCCTTTGTGAACCTAGCCCCTGGGGCTGGCCCGTGGGAGTTGGGCACCTCATTCCCTTCGGTCTCTTGGAATAGCTCAGCCCCTCTGAATAGCAAAACAGGACACAGCTATTCCTCTCTCCTGACCGGGGATGTGGTGTTGATATCACAAGTTGGCAGACCCCCTTGGTCCTGTCTTAGGTGCATGGTTGGCTTGTGCTAAGCCCTTTGTGCTGGGGAGAGCTCCCCGTGCTATTGGCCTGAATGGACACAAACAGGGTCAGCGTCCGTTCCAAGGTCTGTTTTTTTAACAGTTGACATTACTGGTACTGGTTGCACAACACTGCCCGTTCCGCAGTGTTAGCTGAGCCCGGGAGCCCCTCCTACCCCACTGGGCTCTATATAATGGGCAGCTATGTGGGGACAGCGTCAGTGATGCTCTGCAGACAGCTCGTCTATTCCCCAAAAGGACAGGAGCTGAGGAACCAGAGATTTGGCCAGGAGGAGACTACGCCATGGTTAGTTCTTAAGCTGATCTGAATCTTCAGGATGGAGATCCCACAGATGTAGACAGAGGATGGCTCAGTTAACTGGCTGTGGGAGGGCAGAATGTCAGGTGGTGTTGGACAGGCGCAATTGCATGTCAGAGCCCTTGAGTCCTCTGCCCAGCTGTGGGAGGAGGGGAGGTCTAGGGGTTGGACTGGGGTAGCTGGAACTCAGGCTTTCTGGTTTCTGTCTCTAGCTCTTGGAGGAGAAGGGAATCCAGTAAATTAGAGCAGTGGGGCTGGGAGGCAGGGCTCTTGGGTTCTAGCCCCAATTCTGGGAGAAGAAGACAATGAAGTAATTGGAGAAGGGGGTGGGGGTGTAGGAATCACAACACCTGGGTTCTAGCCCCAACTCTAGAATGGGAGTGCGGTCCAGTAGGTTAGAGAAGCCCTTCCAAATGGGTTCTCTCTACAGAGTAATTTTGGAGTGGAATCCATTTTAGTCAGGTCCTATCCGCAGCTTGGTGGGGTGGGAAGTGGAGTCTAGTCATAAGAGTGTGTGTGTGTGGATGGAATGCTGAGAGCCACACACCTGAGTTCTATCTCCAACTCTAGGAGAGGAGTGGGGTCCAGAGGGTTAGAGTGGGGGGAGGGCTGGAAGCCAGGACTCCCCTCACAGAGCTGGGGTTCTATCCCCAGATCTAGGAGGGGAGTGGGGTCTAGTGGATTAGAGCAGGAGGCTGGGGGGTTAGGGTTGAAACCCAGGACTCCTGTCTGTATGTAAGCAGGGGAATGGTCCCGCTATTGTGGGGAACATTCCTGGCTTCTGCACTACCCTGGTGAAGTGGGCTAGCGAAAGCATCTGAGTCCTTGCTCCTACTCCCCTTCCACTTTCTTGTCTGGCAGAGTACTGATAAATCCCAACAAGGCTGGGCCCAGGATTCTGGGGGGGCTCAACCCCCAACCCTGCTGTGGTCACCCAGGACAGGGGCTAGGGTGTCCCCACTCCGGGGTACTCTCTCTGCACTGGGCACCTCCCTGACCCACTGATCATTTCATACAATTTAAAGCAAATACAAGTTGTTTAATTAACAATTAATTTTAAAAAAAGAATAAGGAAAAATGGGAAAAGTTAAAGGAAAACACATCACCCTGCTCTGTGGCAGGGAACATCACAACCAGTGTCTCTGGAACGTCAGGGCAGTTCAGTCTGTTCCTTGTAGGTCCCAGGCTCCTTCTCAGGCCCTGGCTGTGCTGCAGGGACGCTGCGGGTCGGACACTTGCTCTGGCGGTGGCCACACGCTCTCAGGCTCTAGGTGGCAGGACCCTTCTTCCCAGCGTCGCCCCCGCCCCATCGGGGTAACGATCCCCCTCCAAGTCTGGCCTGCAGAGCGTCTTGGCTGGGGGCGTCTCCCTGTGCTGAGCCACTGCCCAGGGTCCCCCTCCCCCACTCTCCCAGCTGCTCACGGCACCCGGCTCCGGACAGCGCCAGCCCCAGCTCCGGCTCCTGCCCCAGCTCCAGCCCCACCACCTGCCCCAGCTCGGCTGCTGCTTCTCTGCCTCCCTGGGCGGCTTCTCTGGCCCCCCTGGCTCCGGTGGCTGCAGCTCTGCTCCCAGGGCAGCTCTGCTGTCTCTGGGCTGTGCTCTGGTTCTGGTTGCTGCAGCTCTGCTCCCAGCAGCTCAGCTCAGCTGGGCCCCTGCTCTCTCCTTAGCTCCGCCCCCCTCTGTCTGACCCAGGCAATTCCAGCTCACAGGGAGGACGGGACCCCCCCGGCCTCCTGACTCCCTGATTAGCTGCCTGCCCTGTCAATCAGGCTGATCTGGAGCATTGGCCTCTCCCCATTGCCCCTGGGGACTGTCCGTCTCAGGCCCCTGATTTCCATTGACTCTTCCCCTTTTAGTGCTGGGAGCTAACAACCAAAACACCCCATTGAATGTTAGTAAGGGGGCAACAGTCCCCTTACATTTGCTTGGCAAATGCTGCTTTAAGTTGCTGAACTTTTGCCTCTTGGATTTTTCCGGTGAATGCATCATATTTTTCACGGTGCATCATGTCGTAGTGCCAACGCATGTGATACTCCTTGGGAACAGCAATCGTTTGCTGACAAATAAGGCATTGAATTGTATCTTCTACCTCTCAGAAAAAATATAAATTCTCCCATTTGTCTTGGAAAACTCTCTTTTCTTCCATGAGTGTTCTTTTTTTTCAATGCTGAAGTCATTTCTGAGGGGTTTTAATAAAATATAAACACTCAGTAATGCACCTCACTCAAAGGACAAAAGGCACTTACTTTTAGAATTACTTTGGTTAAAGCCCACCCCCTCGGCCCCCGGCCCTGCCCCCACTCCACCCCTTCCATGAGGCCCCAACCCCGGCCCGCCTCTTCCCACCCCTTCCCCATCCCCATTCCAACCCCTTCCCCAAAGTCCAAGCCCCAATTCTGCCCCCTCCCTGCCCCATTCCAACCCCTTCCCCAAATATCCTCCCTGGCCCCGACTCTTCTCCGCCTCCTCCCCTGAGTGCACCACGTCCCCTCTCCTGCCCCCTCCCTCCCAGAAAGTCCTAAGCACTGCCAAACAGCTGTTTGGTGGCGGGAAGCACTGGGAGGGAAGTAGAGGAGTGGGTATGCAGTGTGCTCGGGGCGGGGAGGGGAGCTTGTTGGGCCGCAGAAAATAACTCTGGGGGACTCGTGTTTGAGACCCCTGGTGTAGAGTATGCATTATCCATGTAGTCGTGGAAATGGTGCGCCTTTTCCTCTCCGTGCCTCATTTTCCTCTCTGTAATTGGGGATCAAAACCCTTTCTCTGTTCACTTTACGTACTGAAAGTATAAGACATTCTGTCTGGCTCTGGGCAGCACCCAGAACAATGGGCACTTTGATCATGGTAGCGGTAATGAGGCATTAGGGGTAGCATGGGCTGGCAGGGGGAGGTGTTTGGGCCCTGGAAGTGCCATGGAGGAGGCAGATACCCACCCTGCGCTGTCTCCATCCATCTCCCCCCTCTCTCCACTCCAGGTTGATCCAGTGACAGATGCAGCCATGGTCCCCAGGGGACCCCCCCTCATGTTCCTGCTGCCCCTTATCCTGCTGGCCGTCGGCCCGGCCCAGCTCAGCGAAGGAGCCAGCTACCAGCAGTTTGCGAGACAACACGTCGACAACCCCAAGACCAGCGCCCGCAATGACCGGATCTACTGTGATCTCATGATGCAGCGCCGGGGCCTGACCCGCTCTGCCTGCAAACCCACCAACACCTTCATTGATGCCCCCATAAACCAGCTCCAAGACATCTGTAAATATGCAGGGACACCCATTGGTGGTAATCTCTACGACAGCCACAGATCTTTCGACGTCACCGTGTGCCGGGTTTTGCCCGGCTCCTACCCAGGGAACTGTAAATACAGGGCTGCAATTGGCAACACAAGGATCCGCGTGGGCTGTGAAGATCGGCTGCCCGTGCACTTAGAGCCAAAGTACCTGCCCTAACCTGGGAGCATAGGACCCCCCTGTTCCCCACCCCACTTTGCTCATGGGCAGTCCTCTGTCACTGGGGGCTATCCTGCCCTGTCCCTTCCCCCCCCCCCACATGGAAAACGCCCGCCATGAATCCCCACAGGGATATTCAGCATCTCCTTATCCCACAGGCCGGCAGCTTGGGGCCTGCAGGGGGATTTCCCATGCTGGGGGCCAGTTCCCATCCAGACGAGTGAAAAACTGGGCCCCCAGCCGCCCCCAGCTGGCACTGAGACCCTGAGCCTGGGCCAGCAGGATACAAACACTAATGGCTACCCCTAGTACTCATTATACAGAATAGCCGCCCCTTCCCCATCCCTACCCTCTGCTGCCCCTAGTGCCCATTATACAGTATAGCCGCCCCTTCCCCGCCCCCACCCTCTGCTGCCCCTAGTGCCCATTATACAGTATAGCTGCCCCTTCCCCACCCCTCACTTTCTGCTGCCCCTTGTTTTCATTATACAGTATAGCCGCCCCTTCCCCAACCCCACCCTCTGCTGCCCCTAGTGCCCACTATACAATATAGTGAAATCTTCCTCTATTGCTTTGGGTGATGTAGGGAAATGGTACTGTGGTAACTGTTGCTGTGGTAACTGTTGATGAGTTGGATTCTCTTCCTATTTCATGCAATAAAATGTTACTGCAAATGCAGAAGGGCCGAGTGTATGTTTGTGGGGCTGTGCTGTAGAGAAATTAGACGTCACTCTCTGTGTCTCACTCCAAGCCCTAACACTGCTGAAAACAGAATGAGTAGTTATCAATAGTTCTCTGTCAAACCTGGAGATATTAGTCCATCCATACTGGGGTCACGCAGGGGTCAGTCCTGGGTCTGGTACTAGTCAATATTTTCATTAATGACTTGGCTAATGGAGTGCAGAGTGTAGGAGGGGTTGCAGGCACTTTGGAGGACAGGGTGAGAATTCAAAATAAACTTGCCAAATTGAGGAATTGGTCTGATACCAACCAACAAAATGTAATTCAACGAAGACAAGTGCAAAGTGCTTCACTTAGGAAGGAAAAATCAAAGGCACAGTTGCAAACTGGGGGATAACTGGCTAGGTTATCTGCGGAAAGGGATCTGGGGATTATAGTGGGTCACAAACTGAATGAGTCAACAGCGTGACACAGCCGTGAAAACGACTAATATCATTCTGGGGTTTATTAACAGGAGTGTGGTATGTAAGATAGGAGGGAACTGTCCTGCTCTACTCAGCACTGGTAAGGCCCCAGCTGGAGTCCTGGGTCCAGTTCTGGGTGCTGCTCTTTAGCAAAACTGTGGATAAATTGGAGCGAGTCCAGAACAAAGCAACTGAAATGATGAAAGGTTTAGAAAACCTGCACTGTGAGGAAAGTACTAAACAGGCCCAGTTCTTTTTACTGGCAGGTTTAGTCGGGAGAAAAGCCTGAGGGTGGCATGATAACCATCTTCACATATGTTAAGGGCTGTTCTAAAGCGGACGGGGATCAACAGTTCTCCGTGTTCACTGAAGGCAGGACAAGAAGCAATGGGCTTAATCTGCAGCAAGGCAGCTTTAGGCTAGGTATTGGGGACAACTTTCTATCTCTCAGGGTAGTTAAGCTCTGGAACAGACTCCCAAGGGAGGTTATGGAAACACCATCACTGGAGCTTGTTAAAAACAAGTTTCACAACCACCTCTCAGGCATGGTCTAGGTTTGCTTGGTCCTGCCACAGTGCAGGGGGTGCACTAGATACGTCGTGAGGTCCCTTCCATGCCCACATTTCTAGGATTCTATGACTAGGTGTTGAATTACAGGTCCTTGCATCTTTATGGGACACTGGTTCCGATCTGGCCCTAGTGTGGTGCACTGGCTGGTTCAGAGGGATGGGGAATGGGACACAGGGCCTTCCCCCCTACGACAGTCCACTCTGATCCAGCCCCAGGGCAGGGCACTGGCTAGCGCAGGGAGGTGGGGAATGGGACACAGATCTTTTCCTCTCTACAGGGTGCCGGTTCCCATCTGGCCCCAGGGCAGGGAACTGGCTGGCTCATGGGGTGGGGAATAAGTTAAAGGACTTTTCCTGTCTAGGTGTCACCAGTGACAGTACGGGCACAAGTTGAGTAGCTCAGGCCTTGTCTACATGACACAGTTCTGTCGACAAACGTCAGCTTTTGTCGACCAAAAAGTGCAGGTGCATGCACTGCGATGCTCCTCCCACCGATTTAACTCCCCTGCTGCTCCAATAAAATAACCTCACCACCTCGATGAGAGGCCTGGAGCTTTTTGCCGCAATCTTAGATTGACACAGTGTCAGTGTAGACACTGTGCTTGGTTATGTCACCATCAATGGCCTCCAGGAGGTGTCTCACAATGCCTATCTTGACCACTTTGGTCAGCAGTTCAAACTCCACTGCCCTGCAGCCTGGTACATGGGCATTTATCCCCTTCAAAGGCCTGGGAATTTTTGAAATTCCACTTCCTGTTTGCTCGTCATGGACAGCTCACATCACATCTTCCCTTGCAGCTCTCCCTCTTGGAGCACACTGGAGCTGTTGGCTCTGCTGGGTCAGTGAGGAGAGGAGACTGCCGTCCCAGCTGCACTCAAGCCGTGGGAACTTTGATGTCGATGAGCAGATCTCTCATGGCTTGTGTGATAAGGGCCAGGAATGGGACACGCAGCAGTGCTGGGGGAACATAAAGGTGCTGAGGCAGGTGTGCCAGAAGTCAAGGAAGGAAAACTATTTTTCTGGTGCTGTGCCAAACACCTGCCACTTCGATAAGGAGCTGGTCACTATCCTCAGTGACCCCACCTCCACCGCCAAGAGCCCTGTGGATATTTGGGGGTGGGAGGTGGGGCTGGAGACAGTGGCCAGTGGACTCAACCCCGAGGAAGATGTGGTGGACAAAGGAGTGGAGTTGGAGGATGATGTGAGACAGCTGACAGGGTCGTCTGGTACCGTGGCAAGCCAGGACCTCTTCTCACCTCCTGAGGATTCAAGCCAGGACCCGCCCTTGGTCGGTGGCACGCATGATGCAGGAGAGGGGAGCTCTGGTAAGTGCTCATTTTGAATTGCTACAGCTCGGTGACATGAGGTAGAGCTGTCCTTTGTTTCGTTATCCACTAGAAGTGGGTTAAGGGGTAGAAATTTACAAGACTATCTGTGTTTTCATCTGCTTCACATTCCCCCTGCAGCTACGCAGTGTGGGAGCCCTGCGGAAAGTTTGTTAACTTACACCGAGGTTGCATGGGAATCTTCCAGAGGGATCTCTAGGAAACTTTCCTGGAGGTACTCGCCAATCCTTTGCAAAAGGTTCCTTGGCAGAGTTGCTTTGTTTCTGCTGTAGGAAACTTTGCTGCGCCAATCGGCAATCACTTGTCCAGGGATGAAAGCCGCACACAGGTGAGCAGCATAAGGGACCTGGTCTGAAGCCACACGCATTCCATAGATGTATGCTTGCATCCTTGCTTACCCTAAGGAGTGAGATATTGGCTTCAATGACCCCCACCTGTGGAAAATGGTGGCAGAATTCACAATAGTGTCCCTAGGTGCTTGCAATGATCTCCTTAAATATCCACCTAGACCCTTTGCCCCATCTTGGACCTTCTCCTCCTCCCTGGGCCAAACTCACCATGTTTAGGGCACTCACCGTGCTGTGTGCTTGCCCAGGGAGAGTGAGAAAGAGGTGTATGCAACTATTATAAGAACATAAGAATGGGCCTACTGGGTCAGACCAAGGGTCAATCTAGCCCAGTATCCTGTCTTGCAACAGTGGCCCAGGTGTCCCAGAGGGAATGAACGGAACAGGTAATCATCCATCCCCTGTCGCCCATTCCCAGCTTCTGGCAAACAGAGGCTAGGGACACGATTCCTGATGATTCAATGTTGTGAGTGCACTCACAATACTGCCTCTGTTTATTGTTTCTTGTGCTTCTGCAGATGTGCCCTTGAGGGGAACCCCATACACATCAGTGCAGCACCTCCATCAGATAAGGAGATGGCATAGGCAGTTGATGAAGCTCCCCCTTGGGGAGGTCCCACCTCTTCTGGTTGATTCCCTGCCCCTTCTGCCCTAGGTCCCCGCCCATGGCCCCACCCCATTCTGCCTCTTCCCCGCAGCCCTGCCCCCATTCCATCTCTGGATGTGCCCCCACTCTGCCTTTTCACCCTTGGTCCTGCCCCGTTCACTTCTTTCCACCCCACCCCCTGCATCCTGCTGTGGCCCGGAGACCGTAAACATTGACACAGACATCTGTGCCAACATTGTGACCTTCGGGCCACGGCAGGGAGTGAGAGCTCCTTTAGCCCCAGGGCGGTGGAGGGGCGGAGATTTTTCTGGGGGCACCAAATTGGCCGGGGCCCCTGGGGTAATCTACCACTGCCCCCCACCCCAGTGGCATGAGGTTTGGGGAGGCTTAGCCTCTCCCAGTCTTCATTATGCGTCGCCTATGGGAGGCAGCCCAGGAGGAATAAGGAGAGCTCTCCAACCATCTGGTGCTGCAGAACATGATCACAGGGTGTGCAGAGAGACAATTCATGAAAAATTGAGGAAGAGGAGAGGAGAGGAAGCAGGGCCAGGCTCATATTTTAGAGGGGCGGAGAGCGCATGATAAAACTGATGGAAGACCAAACAGATGCTGAAGTTCGTAACTGCGCTGCAGGCAGAACACATGCATGCTCGCCTCCCCCTGCTGCCCATACAGAACTACATGCCATGCCCTCCCCAAAATCTCCGCTCAGATTCTTTGCATGTTCCTGGCCTGTCGCAGTTCCCCTTTCACTCCATCCCTTTGGACAGGTTTGCTAGTGACAGCTGGACTTACATACAGCTAGGAGAGCCTCCAACTGCTCCTCAGTGTCATGGCCCTTGCAAGATTTTGAAGTCTGTGTATTGGTTATTGCTGTTTAATAAAAATGTACTCGTATTTTTAAAAAAATCTTTCTTTTTCTCCTACACACAGTGGTTGCTGCTGGAATGCCTACACGGTGGCAACTGGCACATTTGCAGACTACAAATCACACTCAGGAAGCAATCAGGGCAAGGGTCATTCCAGGAGGTCAGTAAACAAAGCCTGGCAGAATGTATTACATAAAGACAGATTTCTGGGGCTCATTGTCAAAATGCTGTTTCAAATCCTCCCTGATTCGAATAACCCCCTGTAATGGTCCCTCGCTCTCCCGTGGGGAGGGAGGCCTCTCAGTCTGGTCCTGACTGGCTAGGACCAGAGTCCTCAGGACCGTCAGGAGCCCACAATAGGACTGGATGACCAATAGTCACCGTCAGGCTTTAGCCTGTGTTTGGGCGGCTCAAGCTGCCAGCCCTTAACCAGAGTCTATAACGGTGGTGGGGGCCCAGCCTTGAGGAGGCTCAGGCAGCCAGCAAACAAATAGTCTATAAGGGAGCTGGTAAGGGAGGCTCCTTCTTCAGGGGTAGCGCTTCACTGCACAGTGTAGGAAGTCAGCCACCCCAGGGTGGGGTGGCAGGGGTACGCGGGCCCACACTACTCCACCGCGTCCCAGCCCAGGGCCCAGGCAGGGCAGGACTGGCTGCCCCTGCATCGGCAGTGATCCAGCCGCAACACGCCGACTGAGGCACACTTGGCTCGGCAGCCGGCTGCTCCATGGCTGTCCCGGGCCACTTCCTGCCTCCCCGCGGTTCGGTACCCGTGGCCTCCAGGCCTCTTCCGGTTCCTCGGGGTACACGGCGGCAGGAACTCTGGGCCAGTCCTCATCGACATCTGGGGATCGGGAACAGCCAGGTGTCGGTTCCCCTCTGGGACGCGGCAGAACCAGCAGAGTGTCCTTCTCCTCCGCAGGCTCCCCCGCAACTGTGCTGCCGGGCCTGCCTTTTATACTTCTGGCCACACCCCGGTACTTCCGGCGAGGAGGTGGGGCGATCTAGGCTTCGCCCTCCAAGGGGAGTGTAATGGTCCCTCGCTCTCCAATGGGGAGGGAGGCCACTCGGCTTCACTACAGCCCCCTCAGAGCCCCTCTAATAGCCCTGGTATGTGGCTACTCAAAATCAGCCACCAGGTGATCACCTCAATGCTCCACCCCTGGGGAAACTTTCCCCTTCAGTTTCCCAAACATTATTCAGAGTGCAGCAGGCTGCTGTGAGCAGGAGCATATTTCCCTTCTTGACGTCTGACTTGCCACAAAGGCAGTGCCAGCGACCATTTAATCTGCCCAACGCACATTCAGTGGTCATCCTCCACCAGCTCAGCCTGTTGTTGAAGTGCTCCTTGCTGCTGTCAAGATTTTCAGTATAAGGCTTCATGAGCCGTGGGAGTAAGGGGTAGGCTGGGTCTCCCAGGCTCACTGTGGGCATTTCAACCTCCCCCATTGGAATCTTCTGGTCTGGAAAGAAAGTCCCTGCTTGCAGCTTTCTGTACAGACCAGTGTTCCTGAAGACGTGCCACCCCACACTGATGTCAGTGAAATGGTCCCGGTGATCCACAAGCACCTGCAATACCATAGAGAAGTAGCCCTTTCTCTTGATGTACTCTGTTGCAAGATGCTCCAGGGCCAAAATTGGAATATGTGTGCCATCTATCACCCCCCTGCAGTTAGGGAATCCCATTGCCACAAAGCCATGCACAATTTCTCACACAATTCCCAGAATCACAGTCCTTCATAGCAGGATGCGAGTAATGGCCATGCACACTTGTGTGAATGCAACCCCCATGGTGGACTTCCCAACTCCAAACTGATTCATGATTGACCGGTAGCAGTCTGGAGTTGCCAACTTCCACACAGCGATCGCTACGTGCTTCTCCACTGAGAGGGCAGCTCTCATTTTGGTATCCTTTGGTATACTATGTATACTGTGTGTACTGTAGTTTATGGTAATTTTCACTACGCGATTTTCCTCTTACGCGTTGACCTTAGAACCTAAACCCCGCGTAAGATGTGACTCCACTGTATTCATTTTTGAAAATTTATAATAAGCGATGCTCCGGGGGGGAGAGGAGGGGGCGCAAGGTGGAAGTTTTGCCTAGGGTGCAAAATATCCTTGCACCGGCCCTGGATACTATGTCAGCTGATCCCCACAGTCTCCAACCTACCTGGGCAGTACAGTAGACATGGCCCTGCCCACTAGCTCCTCTCCACTCCCTAGCCCACCCACCACTTGCCCCCCCCTTAAGGCTTAGCCCTCTTACTTTTAAAAATGATTGTCTGCCCCGCCTCCCCCCCTCAGGTTTTTCTGGCAGCCCTGTTGCCAAGGATCCAGTTTTAGACTGGAAACTCCAGTAGAAAACGGGACCTGAGTGTCCGGTTAGCAGTGCTGACTGGAAACTAAATGTCTGGTTATAGGAGTAACCACGTTAACCTCCGCTCCTCCCACTCGCAACACCCACCCCAGAGGGCTGGAAGAGAACCTGTCCTGCTGCTGTGGGAGGAGGAGCAGCTGGGTGCAGAGAGAGACAAAGAGAATGGGCTAGAACCAGGTAGGTACCCGCTCCATGTGGGCAAGGGGGGATCCTGTTTACCCCCTCCCCAGCCCTGCTGTGCTTGCAGTTTACCCCGATCCTTCCCTTGCTCCAGAGACCAACCCTAGCTCCTGCCCCACTGTGCTTTTACCCCCGTCCCCTTTTACAATTATTCCCCGGGGGGGCCCACCAATTATGTTTGGCGCCGAGCCCACAAAATGTTAATCTGGCCCTGGTTGGTCTAAGCATGTGACTCTTGCAGCCAGTGTGTGAGGGTCTAGGTTTAAATCCCTGATGGATGCAGGTTTTTTGCAAAGAGGAACAATATTGCAAATTGTCTCCAGCCTCTTCCTAAATGCAGAGAGAGAGAGAGAAGTAGCAGAGGGTTGTGGTCAAAGGAGCCCAGGGTCAGAGTGATTTAGAAAGTCCTCGGAGGGATACTTTTTGGAGGTCTCAATGGGGTGGCAGAGCTGGAGTGAATTAGAGAAACGTAAAGGGGGTTCAGAACTGGAGTATCCAAGGGAAACAGAAGATGGGGTTGCATTAGAAAGTCCTGCTTCACAGGGTGACACCTTCCTCTCAAACTCTATGTTCACCCCTTGTCCTCTTCACATGAGGTTCTGTGAGTGGCTAATAGGTTTGGACATTGGCAGTGGTGGGCTTGGATGCTGTGACCCTAAAGAAACTGGAGCCTACAGCAACCACCTTAAAAGGCTCATGTGTAAAGCTAGGAATCCCAACTCCTGTTTCTTCCTGACCATCCTCAGTTAGTGACTAGCTCGTAATCTGAAGGATGAAGGTTTATATCTGTTGTATGGGTTCTGATTTTGGGAGGGGAGTGGGGTCTACTGGGTTAAAGCAAGGGAGGATGGGAATCAGAACTCCTGGTTTTGAACCCTGATCCTTGGAGAGGAGTGGGATCTGATTGGTTAGAAGAGAGTGGATGAAGATTCAGAACTCCTGGGTCCATTTCCCAATGCTTGGAGGGCAGTGGGATACAATGGGTCAGAGCCGGCCCAGCGGTAGCAGTCAGGACTCGTGGGTTCTATTCCCGACACTAGGAAAAATGTTGAGCTTGGGCTTGCAAGCACAGAGACCCTCGTGGGAAAACCACAAAACATTTCCAGCACATTCATTACGTCTTCAGTGGCTTATGTTCTTACTATCCCCAATCTCACACAACAAGCGAGTGATTGCTATGCCAGTATCAGGTTTTATTAAGTGTAGGGAGCTCAGAGAGTTGCAGACTGAGGAGAAATGTTCAAAAACGATGAAAAGAACAATGAGAAATAACAGGTAATTGTGAGGAATATGAGGATTATCCATTATCAGATTGAATACACAATACCAGCGGGGTGAACTGATGGATAATCCTTAATTAAAGTATGGGGAGTTAGTTGGCCACTATGTGGCAGCAGGGAGTGCAAGATAGGTAACTGCTGGCTTTAATATATAATGAAAAATATGGGCACCAGAGGGTGGGAATGGGGAAGGAGCGGCTATACTGTATAATGGGCACTAGTGGCAGCAGGGGGGGGGGG
>NC_048309.1:42298625-42430737 GCF_013100865.1 Trachemys scripta elegans
CTGTGGCAGCTAATCCCACCTGGGGAGACCCCCGCCGCGGCAGCTAACCCCACCTGGGGAGCCCATCCCAGCTCACCTCGGCTCCGTCTCCTCTGCTGAGCATGCCGGCGCTGCTCTAATTCTCCTCCCCTCCCAGGCTTGCAGCGCCGATTGGAGGAGAATTAGAGCGGGCGCTGTGTGCTGTAGCAGTTACATTAAACGACCTTGGCTGTGTAGATTGTTCGCAATGTTCCCTTCTGCAAGTTATTTTGTCCTTCAGCTAGAAGCATGTAGGTTCCCCTTATCACTACCGCTTTCCAGCTGCTGGCCTGTGAGGTTAGTAAGTTTAACATGAAGGGGCTTTGGTTCACTTTGGCCTAGAGCGGGGGGGCTTCATCGACTCTCGTGGTCTTTCACCCCCCTCCCCGAGTTACCTAGGGTGATGCCTAGTGACACCAAGATTGTTGACAGTTGGACTGCCATATTGATGGCAGATGGGCAGCCACGTTGGTCCCTGTAGTGAGGCGGTGTGGCTCCCCGCCGCCCCGGAGAGGGAAGAGCCCGTCCGGAGGCTGGAGTGGGCGGAGCTAGGGAGCTCTGAGCCCGCCCCTCAGAGGATCAGGCGGCGACCCGGAAGTATAAAGGCTCCCCTCAGAGCTCAGTCAGGCCCCAGACACCGGAGAGTCCAGACGCCTCCAGCCTAGCCCACGACTGGGAAAATCCTGCGGTCCAAGGCGGCCGCCAGGACTGGCCGGGCCTGCCCTGTGCCCACTACCTGGAGAAGTTGCCGGGCTGCCGCTCGCCGAGGAACCTATGGTGCTGGACCCCCCAGAGGACAACACCCTGACCCCGGTACTACCCGAGGGGGAATGTGGAAGTAGCCCGGGGGCAGCCGGCCCTAGTCTGGCTGCAGCACTGCCAGAGCCCATGTCAGTGTGTTGTGGCCGGGATCCCCACTGACACAGCAGCGGGTCTTCTGCCACTGCTGGACCTCGGGCTGGGACGCCGTGGAGTGGGAGTCCCTGCATCTCCCCCTCCCCCCAGGCCTGAGGAGGCTTGGGCCTATTGTTATTGCTAAGCCCTGCCTGAGGGCCTGAGCTCCTGGCCCTGTATTGCCCCCCCTGCCCTAGGGCCTGGGCCTGCTACTAACTGTAGTGCTACTGCTCAACCCTGTGCCCCTGACTCATTGCTGCCCCGCCCTGACCCAGCGCCTGGGCTCCCTACTGTTTGTACTATTGCTACTCAGCCCTGCCTGAGCTCCTGAGCTCTGACTCTGCACTGCCCCGCCCTGACCTAGGGCCTGGGCTTGCCATGAATTGTACTGTTGTTGCTCAGCCCTGAGTGGGACCTGAGCCCCGACTCATTGTTGCCCAGCCCTGACTTGGGGCCTGGGCTTATGGAGTTTATTCCAGTTACTGCAAGGGCTGCCGAGGGAGACCCCCGCAGACAGACGAATTCCCCTGAACAACGACTGTATGTAGTGAGCCGTTGTGGCTCCCCGCCACCCTGGAGAGGGTCGACCCCTGGTTAACCCTTGTACAGTCCCAATCTGATTCGACGAGAGTCCACAGAATAGGAGAAAAATGCTGCCAGTTGTGATGAGAAAAACTGAGCGACTAGATTAGAAACTGAATGAAACTCAAATGCATCAGCAAACGGAGAACAAGACCAAGAGCAAATCTGCACCTATGACTACACAATGGCCAAATAAAATATCCCTACACCCCAGGAGGAAATGTGTGAGCGTCAGTGCAGAGCTCACCTCTTACATTCATAGAGATGGGGCAGCTCTCCCAGGACTGGATGGGTATATCCAGTACAGGCACGTGAAAGACACAGCATCACCCAGCCCCATGACGCTCAGCGTGTGGGTGTCATTGCTTCCAGATGAGATGTTTCTTCCACCGACCCAGGAGAGCTGGAATCCTATAACTGGGTGAGCTCCAGGGGGAGCCATGCACTGGAGGGTAACACCGTCTCCAGGCAGGTACACGGGGCGCTGAGGGCTCACGGACAAGCACAGGGCTGCGGGATTGTCTGGAAAACACAAGGTTCAATGGGAAACATTGAATGAGAGAGTTTCATATGCATCCCCATGCCCTCTCCCCAAGCTCCGGAGAGCCCTCCCCGACTCCCAGTCATGAGCTCCTAGGACAGGATGTCCTCTGGCCTACGAGAGATCAGACTAGCCTGACCTTCTGGCCTGGAAATCAAAGAGTATGTGAATCACCCAGCATAAGTTTCCGGACTCACTCTGCAAAAACTTCATGTCTCTGGTTACAGTACAGCCGGCCACCCCTGAAAAGGGCTCCCATGGTGCCGATCCCCTTACGCCAGGGAGAAATGTTTCAGGGGGAGAGAGGGGCCTGGGAGCATCAGAATAATAGACAGAGAGACTGCAATGGAACCGCACACGGCTGCAGTTGAATTTGTGTGCGTGGCTGTGAGAGATATGGACGCTCAGAGCAGCAGCCATGGCATGTTTTGGACATTTAGAATCATAGAAATGTCGGGCTGGAAGGGACCCGAGAGGGCACCTAGTCCACCCCCTGTGCTGAGACCGGGCCAAGTAAACCTAGACCAGCCCTGACAGGGGTTTGTCCAGCCTGGTCTTAAAAACCTCCAGTGATGGAGATTCCACAACCTCCCTTCAAAGCTCAACTCCCCTTAGAGCTAGCAAGTTTGTCCTCATATCTAACTTCAATCTCCCTTGCTGCAGGTGAAGCCCATCACTTCTTGTCCTGTCTTTAGTGCACATGGAGAACAATCGATCCCTATCCTCTCTATAACAGCCCTTCACATGTCTGAAGGCTCTTCTCAGGTCCCCCTCAGTCTTCTTTTCTCAAGAGTAAAACATGCCCAGTTCTTTTCACCTTTCCTCACAGGTCAGGTTTGTTAAAATTTTGATTGTTTTTGTTGCTCTTCCCTGAACATTCCTCATTTGTCCACATCTTTTCTAAAGTGCGGGGCCCAGATCTGGACACAGTTCTCCAGCGGCGGCCTCACCAGTGCCGAGTAGAATGGGACAATGACCTCCCGTGTCTGACCTACAACACGTTTCTTCATACACTTCAGAATCATATTAACCTTTTGTGCACCTGCATCACATTGATGATTCATATTCAATGGTTTATCCACTGTTACCCCCTGATCCTTCTCAGCAGTGCTACCACCTAACTAGTTATTCTCCAGTTTGTAGTTGCGCATTTGATTTTTCCTTCCTCAGTGAAGTACTTTGCACTTATCTTCACTGACTTTCATCTTGTTGAATTCAGACTAATTCTCCAATTTATCCAGGTCATTTTGAATTTTAAACCTGCCCTCCAAAGTACTTGCAACCCCTCCCATCTTGGTGTCATCTACAAATGTTATAAGCATACTCTCTACTCCATTATTGAAGTCATTAATGAAAATAGTGAATGGTACCGGGCCCAGGACCCACCTTGTGGGACCCCGCTAGATATGCCCACCCAGTCTGACAGCAAACCATCGATAACCACTCTCTGACTATGCTCTTTCAACCAGTTCTGCAACCACCTTTGAGTAATTTCAACTAGCCTAGATTTCTCCGCTGTGCTTCTGAGAATGTCATGTGGCACTGTGTCAAAAGCCTGACTCAGATCAAAGCTTATCATCTCTCCAGTTTCCCCTCTATGCCTTAGGTCAATAGCCCTATGAAAGGAGGAAATGAAGTTGGTTTGGCATGATTTGTTCTTGCTGGGTCTTTCTCATCACCCTATTATCCTCCAGGTGCTCACAAACTGATTGTTTAATAATTTGCTCCAGTAGCTTTCTAGGTATTTGAAGCTGGGCCGGCTGGTCTATAATTCCCCGGATCTCCTTGTTCCCCCTTTTAACAACAGGGACTATTTAGCTGTCTACAATGCTGCAGATCGGCAGAACCGTGCGTGTACCAGCTCTGTTTGTGTGGCAGTGAAACGTGGGTGCCGAGGAAGGCTGAGCACTGGATGAAAAACAGACAGAGTCTGATGCCATGTTTACCAAGGAATTGCCGCTGCACAGCTGGTGATCACACAGTTGCCACAAGCTTTGGCAGCCCAATGGAATCACCAGTGATGGACACAGCAACTCCCCTGTCACTGACATCGGCACGGCGCTGTCTGTCTGGGCAGGACGTCTCGCCCAAGTTCAGTACCTGCAGCTGTACACCCTACCGATCCCCATGTGCACCATCACTTCCAGCCATGAAGCCCCCATGCAGCTTCAGGTCTCCTTCCCAGATCCTCTCCCTGCTTTGGGTGGGGAATCTGTACCCTGATGCTGCCGGGAGCTGAACGGGTGAGGGTGATGTGTAGACAGGTTAGGAGGATTCAGGGAGAGGTGGGGGGCTGGCAAGGGGGCTGGACAATGCTGGGTGTAGGAGATGGCTCTTGCTTGGGCTGGGGGCTCTGGAATAGAGATGGGGGGTCAGTGCAGCGGGGGATTTCCCATGCAGTGGGGCATCAGGGAATAGGTGGTAGCAAGACCCCAGCATGGGAACATACAGGAGACTTTCCTCCCATCTGTTGGCCCAGGACTGAGCTCCCCATCTATGAAATATCCTGTGATAAACCACCAGTAAATTATGCACCAAATTAATCCATTGGGAACAGCCCCTCCCATGCACTGATAACCCACTGGGGATGGCATCTCCTCCCCTGATACCTGCTGGGCAGAATATTGTCACAGCCGGGGACTTGGCTTCCCAGCCTGTGCCCACCTCACAGAAAAGGAAACTGGTCTCCTCCTCCCCCTTCAATCTTTAATAACCTGCCCACGGAACTGCAGGCCCAGAGCAGGTGCTCACGGTACCATAGACAGAGATGGAGACGGGGTTACTCCTCCAGGATTGCTTCTGTCCCTTGGATTGCTGAACGCAGTACACACAGGTGTATGTCCTGGAGTCCTGCACCCCGAGCTGTGCCAGAGGGAAGCTATGAACCCGCTGCCCGTGGCTGTCCGTGGGGGGCTGTGCTGCCCCGTCCTTCCACAGCTGGAATTGCACCACCTGGTCCCTCTGGGTGCGGAGCAGGTGAAGTTCAGGGATTCCCCGGAAAGGTAGTTGGTCCTGTGGGGGGTTGCAGACAGTGTCGGGGCCTGGGGAGCCACGTCTGGAAGTGCTGTGGAGGTGGGAGAGAAGGAAAGTCAGGGAGATGGTGGTTACAGGACCTCTCCATTTGAGTTGCTGCATCCCACCCATCTGTGAGCGGCCCCCACGAAGCTCTGAGAGCTGCAGTTAGGGCCGAATCCCTTGTGGGGTGGGCACAGGAGCGGAGCTCCCAGCACAGCCTCCAGGTGCGACTGCAGTTTCTCTTTCATAGGCCGATCCCACCGGCCCACCCCATGTGTGATCCACGCTGGTCCTCCCAGCCCCACCAGCACGGGAGGTGGGTCTCACAGGCCAGGGGAGGCTAAGGCTCCCCAAACAGCCAGGTGTAGCCCTGCCCACGTCCACCCAAGGCCCCATCGTGGTTCCCTGGTATTACCCCATGGCCCCAGCCCAGGCTGGGACTCGGGGCGACTGGGGCAGCGCTCCTCTTGCCACGGGGGTGGGGTGGGGGCTGTGGCTCAGGTGGGGAAGGGGGCGGAAGGGGTGGGCTGGGGACTAGGCTCCCGAATGGGTGATTCACGTGCCGCCCGTATGCACCAGCTCCCTTTCCCTCTCCTGAGCTGTGTGGCTCACAGGGCCCGTTGGAGGCAGTGTCTGTGCTGAACTGCAGCTGCCCGGTGAGAGAGGAAGGTGAGAAGTGCTGCCGGATGTGAGCAGGGGGATGGGTTTCCTCTGCGACTGGTGGGTTTTGCAGCCTGATTTTCAATTGCTGCTTGAAGGTATCGGCTCTGCAGCGCCTGGCAGCTCTGTGGGCAGCTCAGGCATGTGCCCCCCAAAGGGTCCCGCAAAATGTGCCATCCCCTGCCCTGAAGGGACACTCATCGGTTGAGAGGAGAGTCCAGGTTCCATGGCCCGTTCCTCTCACGTATCCCCTGCACCATGGACAGTTACGGACATGGCTTGGCCCTGTCTGGATGGATCCATCTGCCCAGCTCGGTGGGCCCAGCATGTCCAGCTGGACAAACCAGTGTGCAGCAACCCGGGGCTGGGCAGATGGTCGTGCTGAGTGCATTGGCCTAGGGCTGCTGGCAGGCACCGTGAAGTCGAAGGTCAGAGATCCTCCAGTGCGGGAGAGGGGCCCTGTGGGGTCACAGTCAGTGATCAGGCTGGGGGCTGGCATCTGTAAACACAGAGGGCTTTATATGACAGCCAGTGTGGGAGTTTGGTGCAGGTTAAACCCAGCAGGGCCCCCCAGTCCTGTAGCTCAGTCAGCCCATCTCACTGGCTAATCCCCCCTACTTCCCTCGCACCCCTGTGTCTCCAAACTTCTCTGGCCAGTGGAGATCCTGGAGGGGGGAAGCTGAGTCACTGCAGCTTAAAGGAGAGACTGACACTGTGAAGGGGGCTTCTTGGGACCCCCCAAACCCTTCTCCATGCAATGCCAAGCCCTCTCTTGAGGCTGTCAGTGACAGTGGCGAGCCCCTGTCTCGCTGGGAACCGAGACCTCACAAACTCATCTCACCAAACAGGCTTCAGGCAGGGATTCATAGATTCATAGATTCTAGGACTGGAAGGGACCTCGAGACGTCATCAAGTCCAGTCCCCTGCCCTCGTGGCAGGATCAAATACTGTCTAGACCATCCCTGACAGACATTTATCTAACCTACTCTTAAATATCTCCAGAGATGGAAATTCCACAACCTCCCTAGGCAGTTTATTCCAGTGTTTAACCATCCTGACAGTTAGTTGTTTCTTGTGCTATCCTTAGAGGCTAAGGTGAACAAGTTTTCTCCCTCCTCCTTATGACACCCTTTTAGATACCTGAAAACTGCTATCATGTCCCCTCTCAGTCTTCTCTTTTCCAAACTAAACAAACCCAATTCTTTCAGCCTTCCTTCATAGGTCATGTTCTCTAGACCTTTAATCATTCTTGTTGCTCTTCTCTGGACCCTCTCCAATTTCTCCACATCTTTCTTGAAATGCGGTGCCCAGAACTGGGCACAATACTCCAGCTGAGGCCTACAGGGATGCTCTCCAGTGCCCGTCCACTGGAGACTGGGTCTGAGCTGCCAACCGTCGGATTGCAGGGAAATGCAACAGGCCTTCCTTTGCGTCACACTTGCAACCCCTGCTGTGTGATCAGAGGGGATGCTCCCCCCACTCTGAGACCCTCCCCTACCCCGGAGGTGGCATCTCAGGGTGGCAGAAGGGATGGTTACCTGCAGGTGAGACCAGCCATGGGACAGTCAGGAGACAGACTGCATGGGAGAGGAGAACAGGTCAGAGCCCCCGGAGAGGGGACACGGTAATGGAAAAGGAAGGGGGATCGTTAAGGGGGGGGATGACATTACGGAGGGCTAGCGTGGGGGAGGGAAAAACTCTGGAGGTAGGGTACAGCCGATCTTGGGAGGAAGGAGAAACGACCCTCATGAGCCAGGAGTAACCCTCGACAGGAACCTCAAGTGACGCTGCTGCTGGATTCCAGAGGAGACATCTCACCCCTGGGGAGAGGAGAGGGCTAGGGGGGGGACCCCCAATGATCCCCACCCATTGACACTTTCAAACCCCTCAGTGGGATGAGAGGGGAGTGCGCCCCCCCACCCAACGCAACTCTCTGGCAAGGGCCTCTTAGCAAGGACAGGAGACATTGCTCCTGGCTGGGGACAGCTGGGGTGACCAGTAAGGTGACCAGATGTCCCGTTTTTAAAGGGACAGTCCTGTTTTTTGGGACTTTTTCTTATATAGCCACCTATTACCCCCCACCCCGTTCCATTTTTTCACAGTTGCTATCTGGTAACCCTAGTGACCAGAAGTCCGGACGGGACCATCCTGATAGTAGGGGCTTTGTCTTATATAGACAACACACAATTGGCTGTATACAACCGATTTCTATAAAACTGGCTTCTATAAATTCAACCTAATTTCGTAGTGTAGACATACCCTGAGACAAATTTGGAAACTTGGGCCCCTACCTGTTCAGTCCGATATATCTTATTGTTTGTCACACATGTATGATCAGAACCGACAAGTGTCAATGATTCAATCTGAAAATTAATAAATAAACGTGAAAAAATTGACTAAGCCAATATTGGGTGCCTCAGTTTCCCACCTTACAAGGGTCACTGGGATTCAACAGGAAGCCATAAAGACTCTGAAGCCCCTGGAAGGAGTAGGGCCTCTCCAGAACACACATGCCAAGGGCAAAGGGGTGCTGCAGACAGGGCTGGACTCACCAGTCACAATGATGGAGATGGAGTCGCTTTTCCCTGACAGGATGGCTTGCCCAGATCAGATTATCCACTAGGCACAAGAGTACACCCCAGCATTCCCAGTCATAAGCACACGCTCTAGCCAAGGCCCCTCATCCAGCAAGGAGATCTGCTCACCTCTTTGATGGTAGAATCTGTATCCCCTTACCTTCTCGCTTCCAGGAACTGAGCAGGTGAGCTTGACACATTCCCTCTGAAAATAGAGGTGTTTTGGGGGGCCCAGAATGATTTTTGGAGCCAGCGGGGGGTGTGGGACACCTGGAGAGAATGAAGAGCAGAGAAAGCAAGGATAGAAATGGAAGGGTTCTGAATGAAGAGCACCTGGCTGAGTGTGCAAATAAAATGAGGAAACATCACATACCCCTTGGAGAAGGTACACCCCCACTTCCACCCTTCGACGGAGAATCCCTTCATACCTCCCATCCCCTGGTGGCCACCCTCTGCACCCCAACACCGAAGAGCAAATCAGAGTGTCCCTCAGTGCCAAACGCAGACAGAAGTGCAAGGACAAGCCAGATGGAGAAAGAACCCCAGAGATTGACTGTCCAGCCCCCTGAGGTTGACCATCCAGTTGCCTGGTCTCTGTTGCTCTCCTTGCCATGGGATGCTGTGATGGCCAAAAGCATATCTGGGTTCCCAGAAGTACTGGATCCATTCATGGAGGACAGGTCCATTAATGGCTCTTAGCCAAGATGGTCAGGTACACAACCCCATGCTCGGGGTGAGTCTGAACCTCCGACTACTACAAGCTATGATGGACACCTGGGCTGGATCCTTCCAAAATTGCCTTTTTCTGTGCGCTCCCCCTGAAGCTCTGGCATGGGCACCATTGGAGACAGGCTACTGGGCTAGACAGACCAGGGACCAGCATGGCAGCTCTTATGTTCTGTTACTGGTCCCTGCTATCACATGCTGAGAGAAAGAGGCCCCACCTGTGACTGTGATGGAGATGGGCTGGCTCTCTAGGGAGGAGGTCTCCTGCCCAGGTTCGGCTACCCGGTACATACAGGTGTACGAGCCAGAATCCTCCATGTTGTGTCTTCCAATCTGGTAACTCTGAGAGTCCTCTAGCACCTAGTCTTGTGCATGCCACTTGTTCCCCAGCCTTGAGGAAGCAGAACTGCATCTTCTTCTCCCAGCTGGGAGCTGAGCATGTCAGGGTAACAAAATCTCCGGTGGTGAACTCAGGGCCTGTTGGGGACAGTTGCAGAGTTGGCCGAAAGGTTTCCGGGAGCACGGAAGGCCCTGAAGAGAGACAGTGGGGACTGAGCCCTCCAACAACCCCCAGTGCTATGGTGCTTCCTCCTCCCAATCCCAGGAGTTGACTGATGTGTCCGAAGGGAGACGACGCCCAAGTTCATTTGCTACCACTGCATATTTCCCTCCTTGATCACTAATGTTCCTTCCCCACCCATAGATGTTTTCTCTGAAGAGCATCAGCTCTGGGTTCACCCACTTTTCATTTACTGATTTTCTCCATTTTCTTGCCCATATCAGGGAAGGTTGATTGATCTTTAAAGACCAGCAGGTGATGCTCCTGGGATAAGACAGGTGAGAGCCTACAGCTAACCCAACAAGCCAACAATGCTCCGTCTCTGTGGAGCTGTGAATTTAATAATTCCTGTGAGTTTCCAAGCATCAGGACTGGGAACTGCAGGGAGATGCCTCTGTGGACACCGATTGGGACATGCAAGGCCAGGTTTGGACTGGCAGCTCTCAAGGAGTTTGCTGGCAAGGCCGACAGGTGGGAATGTCAGGGAGGTGACAGACATTTCAGCAGCACAACAGCTCTCCCTTGCTGAGCACAGTGTCACAGGGACTTAGTTGCTAACATGACCTGCCTTGACAAACCAGCTCTCCTGGACAGGAGCTCTCTGATTGCCCAGAGCAATCACATTGCAATGGCCGAGCATTTTAACTCAACGACCCTCTGGTGCTATTCTGTTCCCACCTTCCTTCAGAAGTTCAGACCAACTGACCACAGCGAAGGTAAAGAATCCCCCATCCAAAGTGGAGTCTGTAGTCTGGCCCAAATACCAACCCCCAGTATCAGACAGGATTCATCAGCTCTACAGACAGATTACTCAGTCCATCGCAGATGTACTAGTTGGTAGCCCACAACCCCTCCAGTCTGCAGGGCAGACCTCTGAACAGCCATTACCTGACCGAAGAGGTGTAGATGGAAACATGACTCACCTGTCAGATGGATTGAGAGGGGGGCACTCGGCAGTGACTGGATCATTCTCCCTGAGACACTGATCTCATAGCTGCAGGTGTAAGGGCCGGTAGCATCCAAATCAGATTGACAGAGCTGGAGATAGGCACTTGGCTGTGAGATAATGACATTCCCCTGTCTCAGGAACTGGTAGCTTTTAGCCATGTGTCCCGGAGGGGCCGAGCATTCGATGGTAACAGGGCTCTTTCCGGGGCGATCAGAAATTGCAGAGATGGATGGAGCGAGAGGGCAATCTGTGAAGAGCAACAACAGGAGAGAAGAGGGAGTGTTAATGTACCGAGAGTGTGGAAATAGCAGAGCAATTGGTGATGAGGAAGTGGGGTCTAGAGATCAAATCGAGGCATGGGGAGGGAGCCAGGACTCCTGGGAGCTCTGAGAGGGGAGTGAATTTCAGTTCTTGAAAACCTGACACAACTAGAAGGAGGAGAACCAGGAAGCAAAACTGAGCTGATGCCCTTGGTTGCAGCTAGATTGCTGGTTGTGTCTCAGGCACTGTAGGGGGAGAAATGCTAGTGACCCCATCTCAACCAGCCCTAGGAAACAGATGCACCAGTCGGTAGGGCCAAGCAGGGATGGTTGCACTCCGAGATGGTCTCCCACCCAGACTGCTGCCCATTACGGGCAGATGTATTGCTTTTGGGATCCCCATCAGAGCCGTGAGCCCCAGCTGAGCACCCCCATTCTAAGTGGGGACATCTGCAGAGACCTGCACCCCGATTTCCTCTCAGAAGCCATATCTCCCTCCTGGAAGCTTAGCACAGGAGAGTAACACGCTCCCTGGGGAGATAGACAGAATGCTTAGGGGCTAGAGAGAGCATGAGGGCCGGCTGCCCCCTGCACCCAAGGGATTGTGAGAAAGTGTCCTAGTAGATGCTGGTTCAAACTGGGCTCCTTTAGGGCCTGATGAGATGAAAGGAAGAGGCCCCCGCTTGCACTCCAGAGGCTGTGCTCACACAACGTGGCCGGCCCAGTGCTTGTGGTGAGACTACAAGGACAAAATATACAAAGTAAATAGCCTGAAGTAGATCTGAGTCATCATTGTTCTTAGTTTGCCTAGTGATAAATTTCAGTTATGAAGGTTGGAAATATTTCTCTGTTTGTTTGTGTGTGGTCAATGACATCGACTTTACCGGCCTAAATCAAATATAGAACAGACTCCTGTTCCGGACTACATCTGCCAAGATGCACAGCGGTCACCCCTCTAGTTGAACTGCTGCAATGCAACATGGAGGGCTTAGTTCTGAGAGGGGGGCTGGCCAGGAAAAGAGGATGGGACCACAAAACACCAGAACTGAAACTCCCATCAGGCACCACAGCCGCTCCAGGCAGATACAGGATACCAACAGAGCCAAAAATAAAGGATTTTGTTTCAAGAAGGAGGAAAATGTCTCATTCTGATCCACAATGTTTAAATGAAATGTTTTGACACGTCTGCAACGAATTTCAACCCTACCCTCCTGTCCCAGGTAAGGACTTTGGAGAACAGAGTGAGAATTCAAAGAACCACAAGCACTCTTCAACAATGTGCTGTATTTGAAGTCAAAGGGCAGAAGGGACCATCATGAAGCTCCTTCAAGCCAGAATTAAACCAGCGACCTAAAACTTAGCCACATTCTCGAAATCTACAGTCTGCCTCACCACCAGCTCAGGTGCTGAAGCAATCTTTAGAGCTCAACATGTTTATCTTAACCAAGATGAAGGGGTTATTTGATCGCGGTCTATAAGTACCTAACACAATGATAGAAATCTGATACCAAAGGGCTCTTCAATCTGGCAGCCAAAGATCTAACAGGATCCAATGGATGAACACTGAATCTAGAAAAATTCTGACTGGAAATAAGGTGGAAATTTTCAACAGGGAGGGGAATTCACCAGTGGAAGAAAGTACCCATGGTTGTGGTGGCTTCTGCACCACTGGCCATTTTTAAGACAAGGGTGGATGTTTCGCTAGAAGATCTGCTCAGGTTCAAACAGGAATTACATTGGAGACATCCAATGGAGATGGGGCTAGGTGATCACATGGGCGCTTTCTGGTTTGAGAATCTGTGAAATGGTTCTGGTTTATTTGGGGGGGTTCATTTTTGGGGGGGGGGTATGTGACGGAGTAGGGAGTAGGGCGGATTGACCTCGGAATGCTGTGTGGGAGTTTTATTGGGACTGTCTGCATTGGGGATGGGATATAAGGGTGTGACTTCACTTGAGGGACGATACCTGAGCATGTAACCTGAGCCCAGGAGGGGGGTTGGGGCCAGGTGACACCTTTGCCTGGGAAGCTGGAAAAAGGCTGGAGGAGGAGCCGGGGGGAGGCTGGGTGAGATTGCTGGGGTTGGGGGGGTTCAGTTGGCAGTTGACTGGGGAAACAGAGAGAGAGCCCCCCTGCTGGGGTCTATGCTCCCTGTCCCCCAGATGGATCTGACCGAGGGGGTCCTGTTGTCTGTACCTACAAGCTCAGATTTGGACTGTGTTCTTGTTGTCTAATAAACCTTCTGTTTTACTGGCTGGCTGAGAGTCACAGTGAATTGCAGGCAGTGGGGGGTGCAGGGCCCTGACTCCCCCATGCTCCGTGACAACTGGTGGCCGAGGTGGGATGTACTGCACCCCGTGGACGGTGCTTCCTGCAGTAAGTGACTGGGGAGCAGTAAAACAAAGGGGTTGACCAAGGATCCAACTTCATGACAGCCCTGCTCCAGTGCTTGTGGGAGAAATGTGGGGTCCGGCACAGCTGGGCCTCAGAATACCACCCCCTGGATATGGGGGAAAGGTTCAAAGGAACGCTAAAAATGGTGCTGAAAACCTTTATGAACCAGCACCCACAGGATTGGGACAAGTACTTACCTCAACTGCAGTTTGTGTACAGGGAAGTGCCCCAGAAGTCTACCCTGTTTTCGCCTTTCAAACTATTATATGGAAGGAGGGTAATGGGGCCCCTGGACCTGATGAGAGACAAATGGGAGGGGAAGGCCACACCTGATGGAGAATTGGTGGGGGAGTATGTCTTGACCTTCTGAAAAAGACTTGCAGAGCTCATGGGCCTGGCCAAGGAGAATCTGGCCAGGGCCCAGAGGAAGCAGAAGGTCTGGTATGACACATGGCGTGGGCCTGTGCCTATGCCACCGGAGACCAGGTGATCGTTCTCAACCCTGTGAGAAAAAACAAACTACAAGCCACCTGGGAAGGTCCTTTCAAGGTTGTCAAGCAACTAAATGGAGTAAACTATGTGATGGAGCTGTCTGTCCGGGAGCACCACCACTGAGTGTACCATGTGAATATGATGACATATTATGACCGAGGGAATGTGGTGTTGACCGTGTGTGGATATTGGGAGGAGCAGGGAGATGACCCATTAGTAGATCTATTCCCTGAGGCAGGAGCTGGCTCCCCCCGGAAACAATTCTCCTCTCTGATTGGTTAACCCCAGCCCAACAAGCGGAGATCAGAGGGCTGCTGCATCTGTACCAACAGCTGTTTTCCAACCTGCCTGGATTCACTAATCTGACTGTCCACCAGGTGGAGACAGGATCACACCCCCCTATAAGATGTTACCCTTTCCGAGTCACAGGGGAAACTGCTCATGACCTGGAAAGAGAGGTCAGTGACATGCTGGCTTTGGGGGTGAGCCAGCCATCTTCCAACCCTTGGGCCTCGCCTGTGGTGGTGGTGCCTAAAAAGGACGGGTAGATCTGGTTCTGTGTGGACTATCGGAAGCTCAATCCCATCACTGTATCTGATGCCTACCCCATGTCCCGGCCTGACAAGCTCCTAGACAGATTGGGAGCAGCTCACTACCTTACCACCATGGGTCTTACAAAGGGCTACTGGCAAGTGCCACTGGATGCAGATGCCAGGTTGAAATAGGCCTTTATCACCCTTCTGGGGCTCTATGAGTTCCTGACCCTGCCTTTCGGCCTCAAGGGGGCGCCTGCTACCTTCCAGCACCTGGTGGATCTGCTACTGAGGGGGATGGAGAGTTTTGCAGTGGCATATATTGATGACATCTGTATCTTTAGTCAGACCTGGACCATGTGTCCCAGGTTAAACAGGTGCTGGACCGACTCCAAGAGGCTGGGCTGACCATAAAAGCTGAGAAGTGCAAGGTGGGGATAGCGGAAGTCTCCGACCTGGGCCACTGGGTGGGAGCGGCTGCCTAAAGCCAGAACCAGCCAAGGTGGAGGTGATCAGAGACTGGCCTGCTCCCCAAACCAAAAAGCAGATCCAAGCCTTTATTGGGATGGCGGGGTACTATCAAAGATTTGAACCCAACTTTAGCTCCATAGCCGACCCCATCACAGAACTAGGCAAGAAGGGGAAGCCAGACAAGGTGTTCTGGACCGAGCAGTGTCAGAGGGTTTTCTGAGCGCTGAAGGAAGCTCTGGTCAGTGGCCAAGTTCTGGCAAACCCAGACTTTGACAAGCCTTTTATGGTGTTCACCGACACCTCAGGCACGGGGCTGGGTGCGGTGTTAATGCAGGATGATGAAAAGGCGGAGAGACATCCCATTGTGTACGTGAGCAAGAAGTTGTTACACTGGGAACAAAACTCTCTGGAGCTGTGAATTTAATAATTCCTGGAACATCCTTCCACAGAGACTCTTTGGGTCCTGGTTCTCAGCTGGAAAGGTTTTTCAAGAGGGAGGATGGAAAAGGGGGGGCAAACACCCCATAACACCCCCTCTCTCTCTGCCCCTGCACCTCTCAAGGTAGGTGAGGTGATAGCTCCACAGAGACGGAGCATTGTTGGATTGTTGGGTTAGCTGTAGGCTCACACCTGTCTTATCCCAGGAGCATCACCTGCTGGTCTTTAAAGATCAATCAACCTTCCCTGATATGGGCAAGAAAATGGGTTGGTGAAAGACGCTGGGCCAATAAAAGCTATCACCCAAAACTACGTGGCCATCAAGAAGGAATGCCTGGCTATGGTGTGGGCCCTTAAGAAACTAGAGCCATATCTCTTTGGGCGACACTTCACTGTGTACACTGACCATTCCCCCCTGACCTGGCTACACCAGATGAAAGGAGCCAATGCCAAGTTCCTGAGGTGGAGCCTGCTCCTGCGGGATTATGACATGGAGCTGGTCCATGTGGAGGGGAGTGCCAGTGTGATAGCTGATGGACTGTCCCGGAGAGAGGGGCCTGAACTTCCCCAGGTCACTGGTTAAAGTGACCCCACTCAGTTCAGTCTCGAAGCGGGGAGAGGTGTGACTGAGCAGGGAGTGGGGCAGATTGACTTGGGAATGTTGCATGGGAGTTTTATTCGGACTGTCTGCATTGGTGATGGGGATATCAGGGGGTGTCTTCACTTGAGGGATGATACCTGAGCATGTAACCTGAGCCCAGGAGGGGGTTGGGGCCAGGTGACACCTTTGTTCGGGAAACTGGAGAAAGGCTGGAGGAGGAGCTGGGGGAAGGCTGGGTGAGACTGCTGGAGGGGGTTTCAGTTGGGAGTTGACTGGGGAAATGGAGGGAGCCCCCCGGCTGGGGTCTACGCTCCCTGTCCCCCAGATGGACTTGACTGAGGGGGTCCTGTTATCAGTACCTACAAACTCTGTTTTGGACTGTGTTCCTGTCGTCTAATAAACCTTCTGTTTTCCTGGCTGGCTGAGAGTCACAGTGAATTGCAGGCAGTGGGGGATGCAGGGCCCTGACTCCCCCGCACTCCATGACAGAGTAGGTGTAGCAAAGACAATGAGACCATCCACCAATGGCAGGAGTGTAACGTTATTGACATAATCTGGGACAATATAGAACATGGTTGGAACCAAAGTCCTGTAGTGGCACCAAATCTTGTATAAAGGGTGTCAAATGAGGTGTCTAAGACAAGATTATGGTTGGCTGGTTATGATTATGCTGTCTATATGTGTGTATCAATTTTGTAGTTGAAGTTATGAATATTGGCTCTATACTGTCTGTATTTCAAACTTATGGTATGCTTCTGGGAAACATCCCAGACAAGTTGGTGTTAGCTCTGCCTAGCCTGCTTGGTGGCCCATTAAGGACCATCAGCTATACAATGGACCCATTGAGAGAAGCCAAATACACCTTGTAACTCAGCAAACTATGCAGGGACTGGCCCATGTAACTCCAAACTCCATTTTGCTGTAATTTTCCACAGTAAGGACAAAGAGGTGGCCTTACACCTGGAAAAGACTATAAAAAGCTGATTCCTCATCTCCATTTTGTCTTCAATCCTGCTTCTTACCTCTGAAGGGACTTTGCTACAAACTGAAATTCTATACAAAGGATGGATGACCCATCCCAGCTGGGGATGTTCCAGAGACTTGATTTGAACCTGCAGTTTATCTATCATTGCTGCAAGCCTGAACCAAGAACTTTACCATTACTGTATGTAATTGATTCCATGTAACCAATTCTAGCTCTCATCTCTACCTTTTTCCTTTTATGAATAAACCTTTAGATTTTAGATTCTAAAGGGTAGGCAACAGCGTGATTTGTGGGTAAGATCTAATTTGTATATTAACCTGGGTTTGGGCCTTGGTCCTTTGGGATCGAGATAACGTTTTTTCTTTTACTGGGGTATTGGTTTTCATAACCATTTGTCCCCATAACGAGTGGCACTGGTGGTGATACTGAAAAACTGGAGTGTCTAAGGAAATTTCTTGTGTGACTTGTGGTTAGCCAGTGGGGTGAGACCAAAGTCTTCTTAGTCTGGCTGGTGTGGTTTGCCTTAGAGGTGAAAAAACCCCAGCCTTGGGTTGTAACTGCCCTGTTTTAGCAATTTGTCCTAAATTGGCACTCTCCGTTGGGTCCCGCCAGAACCGCATTGTTACAAGGAGACACTGGTGGTTGAAGTGAGCAGGCTTGTGACTCTCCCCACACTTGAGGGGTTGGGGACTCACATGCAATGGAGACGGGGATGGGAATCCCCTATTACATAGCAGGAGAAAGGGGACTCACCCATCACTGGTACCTGGACAGGCTGGCTTCGTGCAGAGTAGATGTTCCGCCCATCTCTCACTGCCCAGTACTCACAGCTGTACGCCCCGACCTTCCCCATCTCAGCCGTCAGGACCAGCCAGGGCCCTCCGGACATGCCGGTGGTTTCTGTGTAGACTTGCTCCCCAGGCTGATTGTAGAACTGCTAGCTGCTCCCCACCTCCCCACCAGAGACCGAGCATCTGAGGGCGAGACACTCCCCTGAGAAATACACAAGGTGCTGGGGGTCCATGATGACTGTGGGGGCTTGCAGGGGGGCTGCGAAAGGGCAGAGAGATTCAGGAGATGTTACACTCCCCCAGCCAAGTGCTGCCTCCCAATTCCTGTCCCCCTTGGCTGTAGCTGGCAGCCCCTTGCAGCTCTCCATTCCTCCCACACAACAAAACACCTAGTGTCTGCCCCCCATAGGCCCCAGAGCTCTGGCTGCATCTCTCCTGGCCTTACCTCCACCCTGTGCTCCATGGCGATGGGGCAGGAGACACTGTCACCTCTAGGGGATTCTGGTTTCCACCTGGCCACGCCACACGTCACAGGCTCCGCCGGGCATGGAGCAGCTCAGTCAGCTCCGTGGGGGTGCTGAGACCAGGTGGATGAGGGGTGTGGAAGTGGGGTGGGGAGATGAGTGGGGGTGGGGGTGGGGAGATGAGTAGAGTGGGGGTGCGAGTGGGGAGATGAGAGGAGATGGCAGCTAGGGAGAGAGACCTCCCCCATGGAAGCCCCGAGGCTCAAATCCACCCCCCACCTCCCGGCTTGCAGCCAGTGCTGCTCAGATTTCACTCAGCATGTGGCCCTGAGGCCACGGTTAGAGTCTGTTTTTGGGGTGCTCCATTTCAAGCAGCTTACAGGGGTCTCGTTTAAGGGGGGCTGGCTCAGCCCTATCAGAGAATCCAGACTCTATAAGGCCTGAAGGTGAACCCAGAACACTGAGCCCCCCACAAATCACCAGTCACTTTGGGAAGTCTTGCCCCTCGCCCCCTGCAGGTCCTGAATCTTGGTGCTGAGTGGGGCATAAACAGAGTGAGATGCACTCAGAGGAGGGGGTGGGAGGGTCGCTTCACACAGTGCCTGTGGCGGGGAGGTCCCCTACACACAATGCCTGGGACCCCACAGTGAGAAGCCAGGCACAGAAGGTCATAGTGGAATCATTGTCCCCTGTCTGGTCCTATTCTGCACCCCACTGACCAGCCAGTTCCTCTGGGGCAGGATTGGAGCCAGCACCCCCTGGAGGTGAAAGGCTTCATGTCCCATTCTCTGACCCGATGAGCCAGACTCCTTGCCGTGGGACCAGACTGGAACTTGAAGTCTGCCCGATGGGGTGACTACCTTTCATGGAGAGGACCTTCCTGGACGGACAGCTGAGGTGTGTGTGTGTGTAGATCGAGTCCCTCCTTACCTGCAGGTGACACCAGCCAGGGAAGGATCTGGAGAGAAGCTGAAGGGGAGAAGTCAGGGAGTGAGAGCTCCAGGGACAGCACAGGAGGGAAGGGGGCTGGAGAACAGGGAATGTAATTTAGGGCTATGTGGACCCAGGTGGACGAGGCTCAACATCTATTTCCCTAGGGGAGAGAGACAGACAGTAGGTGGAAGGAAATGACAGTTGTGGAAAGACCAGGAGCGCGATACTCGAGTAAAGCTCTAGGAAAGGAACCACCTGGTGACTGTGAGTCTATTTGCAGAAGACTGAGGGTCAGAGTTCATGCTCCCTGCACAGAAAGGCCCTGTAAGCAGACCCCACGTGGCTGGGAAATGCCAGACATCCGCCAGACTGTCACTGAATGGAGGCTGGAGATGGAGTCTATGGGATGAGGGGCCTCGAGGAGGTGGAGGTGGAATGAGAAGGTGAGACACATGCAGGGAAGGGGGGAAGGAGACACAGGCTGAAGGAGGAGTGCAGGGTCACTCACCCAGGAGATGGAGGAGCTCCATGCTGCGTGTAACAGGATGCTGCTGCCCGGTGAATCTGCTCCTTCAATGGGCTACTTAAATAGCAACTGAGCTCTTACAAATATCTGTGACCATCCATCCCATGGAGCGAGACACTTTCCCAAAGTCTGCGCATCCGAGAGAGGAACCAGCTCCTGGGATTGGCCAGCTGGAGTCTGAAAGGAGCAGGGATCAGTGCTGATGATGCAGCCTCAAGACGTGCTGATCGCTGGAGAACCCTGATGAATTAACGGGGAGATGGAATGAAAGAGTGAGAGAGGGAAAGGGGGACTGTGACAGAGGCAAAGAGATGAAGGAAGAGACAGGCTGCTTCGTAAATAGAGGAAGTGAAAGGGAAAGAGAAAAATAAAGGGAGTAAACATATGAATGACAGAGCAAGAGTGAGAAAAGGAAAGAGTGAATGAGACATTGACAAAAGGATGAGTGAAGAGGGAGAAGAAGAGACAATGCCTGAAGAAGAGAAGCGATAAAGATGGAGACAGTGAAAGAGAGACACAGCAGGAGATATGCAGAAGGAGGTCATTGACCAAGAACAAAGATGACAGTCAGAAACAGAAAGATTGAATGAGGCACATCCAGAAGAAGGAGTGGAGAGGCGACTGTAAGAGAAGGGGGAGCAGAGAGAGAGGGAATGAAATTCCGACACACACGGAGGGAACGTGTGCATGAGGGAGAGAGAGACGGCGGAGTGGGGAGGATGAAGAGGAGGGTGGCAGAGTGAGGCAGGGAAAGGCGGAGACCGAGGGAAGGCATAAATGAGGCAGGCATGGAAGGAGTGCAGGATGAGTCATTCACCTGGCGCAGGGAGACACATTTAGCTACGTGCTGGGGGGGGCAATCTGAGCCTGGAAGCTGCACCCCCAACCCCCGTCTCCTGCTAGCTGCCTGCTCCCCTCTGATTACAGCCAGAGGAAGTACTGCCTAAGGGATGCAGCCTCCTCCCCGCCCCACCATTGAGGCACCACATGCTGTTGTCTGACCACGGCCAGGCTCGGGGGATCCCAGCATGCCTTTCGGCTCCCAGCCACGCTGCAGGGCCTGGTCCAACAATACCAGAGGGATCATCTACAGGGTAACCAGGTAACGGCTCCTCACTCCATCCATTACCCTGGCCAGGTACACCGGAGGCACGGGCCCAGCACCAAACCCACACTCCTGGCTGTGAAAGGCCAAGGGGCCAGCACTGGGGCATGGGGGTCAGCACTGACTCAAAACATGTAACTGGACAGAACTGAATTAGACCTGCACCTCTCGCCCAGCTCACCCGTCGCCATTCTCAGGCGAACGCTGCGTGGGCAGGGCTCACGGACGTGTCTCAGCCGGCAGCGTCACCCAGCAGATGAGTCATGTTACTTTTTACAGGAACGGAGACGGGGCCGGTGGCTGAGCTGAAGGAACAACCACACGCCAGAGACCGTTCAAGCTGACACAGAGGTGGAGTTTGGCTTAAGTTTGGGTGCCTCTTTATTTATCCCTCTGTCTCCCTGTGTCCTGTCCCTCAACCTCTTCCTTCCTTTGTAGTACAATGGACGAGGCGTCTCTCCTCCCAGGTCCTCTGCCCCATACACCCTCCCGCTTCCTCCCATCACCCTCCTGTGTCCCTATCCCACTCTCCAACTGTTGTCCTGTTTTCAGTGGCATCACGGCTAATTTGGGGTGTGACGGTGGAGCCTGAAATGGCTTTGCAGCTGTTTCTGGACAGCTCTTCCCAAGCATGGGGGCAGATTGGAGAAAGCACAAAGGGACTGTAACGATGCTGGGTTTGGTGGGACCCAACTGAGAGTACCAATTCAGGACAAGTTGCTTTAAGCAGGGAAGTTACTGCCCAAGGCTGGGGTTCCTTTGCACACCAAGGCAGACCGAACCAGCCAAATAGAGAAGAGTTCAGTTTTACCCCACTGGCTAACCAGACACAAGCAATTCTTTTAGACACTCCAGTTTCCCAGTATCACCACCAGTGCTACTCGTTATGGGGATGCATGCTTATGAAATCTAATGCCCCAGTAAAAGAAAAAAGGCTCTCTTGATCCCAAAGGACCTAACCCCAGAACCAGGTCAATATACAAGTCAGATCTTACCCCAAAATCACGCTGTTGCCAATCCTTTAGAATCTAAAATCTAAAGGTTTATTCATAAAAGGAAAAAGATAGAGATGAGAGCTAGAATTAGTTAAATGGAACCAATTACATACAGTAATGGCAAAGTTCTTGGTTCAGTCTTGTAGCAGTGATGGAATAAACTGCAGATTTAAATCACATCTCTGGAACATCCCCAGCTGGGATGGGTCATTCAGTCCTATGTTCAGAGCTTCAGTCTGTAGCAAAGTTCCTCCAGAGGCAAGAAGCAGGGTTGAAGACAAGATGGAGTTTTCAGGGCCTTTTCATATTCTCTGCCTGTGGGAGGACACCTCTTTGTTCTTACTGTGGAAAATCACAATAGTAAGATGGACTCTGGAGTCACATGGGCAAGTCACATGTCCATGCATGACTCACTTCTTTAAAGGCGGCAGCCATTGCTCACATGCTACCTTGAAAGTTCACAGGAAGACTTCTTATGTGGATTGGAGTCTTCCAAGGACCACTGTCAGTTAAGTGTTTCTTCACTGGGCATGTAGTTTACAAATTCCTTTCTCAAGAAGCTGACCAAATGCTTCAGTAATGCTATTTAGAATTAAACACATTGCGATGCAAGTACATAGGCAATATTCATAACTTTCAACTACACAAATGATGCACACATACAGACAGCATAATCATAATGAGCAAATCATAACTTTTCCATAGACGCCTTACCCGACAACCTTTGTACAATATTTGCTGCAAATATAAAACAGTGGTTGTAACAATGATCTATACAGTCACAGGTTATGTCAGTAATGTCTTGGGACTTGTCTGAGAATTTCACACATGTGCCATGCGGGTTGTCTTCGTGGGGAGATGCGACTCGCTGGGCTAGAGGTAGGGTTGGGGCCAGTAATGAAGAGAGAACTGAAGCAAAACAGAGACTAGGGAGAAAGTTAAGAGGGTTTCATTGGGACTGGGAAATTTCCCTCCTGAGCTGCCCCTGAGCACATGTGCCATAGAGAAAGGACAGCCAAGGAAAGGCCCTGACTTCCTGGGGTTAGCTCTGATGCTTCTGCTGAGATCCTACTGACAGACTGCTCCCCTAAACACCCCCACTAGGCTCATTAGCCCGGCACCCCTTGAGACCCCAACATGCCCCAAATTCCCCAGCTCCAATTTCAGCCTCTTAACGTTCTCCCAAATTTTCAAACAAGCCCTTTGGTGTCCCAGCAGGGCTCTTATATCTATGTCTGGTCAGTTTCTCAATATTATACCCAAGGGTAGGGCCGCATGAGCCACAAGCTACTGGCTGGCTGATTACCTTGTCATGGCCTCTTCCCGGACCCCAGACTGGCTAAAGGACCCCCAGAGTTGGGTTCTTGTGCAGAGTGGAAGCCAGTGTCCGAACGAGCTCCCCCTTGCCATCCAGCGATGAACTGGGAGTGGCGGGGCAGTCTTCAGGAGTAGTGCGTCTATTTGCATCGACATAGCTACTCTACCTGGGAGTTCAGTAAGCAGGGCTGCTTTGCCAGTCATCAGTTGGGACCATTCTGGGATAAAATTCCCATTAGGATTGAACACCAGGGTAATGAAATGTTGTGCCTTTAATTGTACGCGCAAAAGGCAACAGAAGTGTCCTTAGCTGGCCCTGACTGAGGGCATCACCAACAGTCATGGTGGATTCTCCATCACTGGCAAGTTTTAAATCGGGGGGGGGGGATCCTAGTAGTTCTGCTCTAGGAATTGTTTTTGGGAGGGGTTACGCAGGGGCTCAGATGGGATGATCACAGTTTATGAAGCCAGAAGGGACCATTATGAGCAGCCATATGGCTATGGAAGTCATCTAGCATGGAGAAGACCCAGGGTTAACAGACCAGAGACCTGAAACTGGGTTCTCCACATCCCAGAGCATTCCTGTGAAGAGAAATTTGGGGACCCTGTACATCATGTTCACTTAGGCCTCACTCTCTCCCCTGTTACAGACATTTTGGGGGCGGGGGCAATTCAAAATTGTGCCCCAATTGTTTCATCTGCATGCGGAAAAGAAAAATATTTGAAATTTCAAAACATTTCCCAGGCCAGGACAACTCTTTCCAATTGGCTCTAGAGGTGGGTTCAATTCCCGTCTGGAAGAAATGGAGGCAAGGGGCAGGGAAGTGCAAGAGTTTGGAAAGATTAATAAAAATATTTTGCAGGGGGACTGGGAATTAATAATCCATATAGATCCACCCCTCGGGGAGGAATTGCCAATTTCAGAAACGACAACAAAGTGGTGTCACTAAAAATCACTTATTTCATAGCACATCTCAGGTTTGAACTTTTGCTCCTCAACTCTACGAGAACCCTAGTTAGCTGCTGGGGATCTCACTGAACTCGAAGGAGTTAAATAAATCAGGATCCTTGTTGTGCAGGGATGACACTGTAGAGAGGCCAGAAGTGAGACGAGATGAGAACTCCAGGGACAGGAAAGAGAGAGAGAGAGAGAGAGAGAGAGAGGCAGGGGGATAAACAGAGAGTCAGCCACTGACCCAGAACAATGAGAACATGTTCAGTCTCCAGGGTGCCTTGAATAACCTGTGGTTTGAGGTTGTTCTTTCTGCTCAAACGCCTGCTCCGTCTCTGCTCTCATAAAAAGCAACAGCTGCTTCCTCCTCGGGCCACTTGGGGATCAAATGACCCCTGCCCCAGGGACCGCAGACACATGCTCCTGGTTAGCACTCTCCGCTGAGACACAACAGGGCACAAAATAGCACACCTGCAAATATAATGTTCGGCTGAGACCTGAAGCTGCAAGACTGAAGTGACCACATTAGCTTAAACTAGGATGTCTTGCAACACAGGCTACTTTGCAGGTTGAGGGAGGGGTCTCAATGCTGGCTCCAATGTCCCCCTGCAACACTGGAGGGTATTGGATTGCAGAGGGCAGAGAGTAGCTCTGTAGGGCGCGCTCTCCCCTCACACCTAGTCCTGGCCCTCATGTCCTCATTCAGCTCTAGGGGGCGCTGTGCTGCAGAGAGTGGTTAGGAGACTCAGTAGGAGGCGCTGTCCCCTATGAGTCAGCATTGATCCCCATGCCCCATTTAATACAAACAAGTACTTCCTCTTGTTTGTATTAAACCTGATGACTCTTAATTTCCTCAAGTCACCCCTGGTTTTGTGTCATGGTAAAGGGTAAATAACTCTTCCAAATTCCCCTTCTCCACACCATTCCTGATTTCAGAAACCTCAGTCATATCCCCCCAAGTCATCTCTTTTCTAAACTGAGCAGCCCTAATCTGTCCTCGTACGGAAGCAGCTCCACACCCTTAATTATCCTTCTTGCCCTTCTCTGAACCTTCTCTGGTTCCTTTTTGAGATGAGGCAACCAGAACTGGATGCAGCATTCAAGGGGTGGGCGTACCATGGATTTATAGAGTGTCATCATCCTGTCATCATCTTATCCTTTTCCCAATAGTTCCTAACGTACTGGTAGCCTTTTGGACACCCCATATGGAATGCTGTTCAGAGTGGGCCTGATGGGGATCAGGCAGGAAGTAGAAAGGCAAGAGAGTAATGGAGACAGGGGAGATTGGCTGCAAAGACCTGAAAAGGCTGGCGAGGGTGTGGTGTGGGAATGGCATGGATGTGGGCTTCAGGTTATGGTGCTATGGAATTGCACAATTAGCGGCTGGGATTTGCTCATGAAGAGCCATGGGGAATCATTGCTTGGGATGAAAGTATCACCCTGGAGCTCTTGGGATGACCCCGCAGACTTCAGGGCGAGGGTGGGATGGGAAGCTGTAGTATACCATTTATTATCATTATTATTAATTAATTAGCAGTCTTAAGGCAGCACCTAGAGGCCAGTACCAAGATGAGGGCCTCACCGAACATGCTGGATGCTGCCCAGATCCCCACTGAGATCAGTCCTCCACTCGATAATGCTAGGTATTGCACAGACCTCGACCAGGATGCCCCCCCATACTAGGTGCTACTCAGACCTACTGAGTTCAGGGCTCTCCCCTTATTGTACCAGGCACTGCACAGACCCCAACTGACATCAGGCCTCCTCCAATTGTTCTGGGTGCAACACAGACCCTGACCCAATATGCTGGGTGTTTCCCATAGCCCAGAGGTTGTGGAGTGGGGGAAGTAGACATGTAGTTTTCTCAGACTTCCTTGATTTTGGCTTCACCTTTTGGGTCCCCTCCGAGGCTGCCAGCCAACCTCACTTGCCCGCCCACCCCCACATTGAGTTGGATGTCCAAAAGTCCCACATCCATAAAAGGGGAGCACATCCAGCTGAGATACTCTTCTTCAGGGGGTTCAGGGCCAGTCAGGGTCTCATTCCTTAGTCTGAGGACAAGACCACATGGGCAGTGGCTGGTGTCTCAGAGACATGAAACCTGGGAGATCTTTGAAAGTGGGCAGTAACCCGCAGGGACATTTGCTGGCTCATACCAGACAATCCCCACCAGGTGGCATCTCTGCAGAGTAATGGGGTCTCATAGTCTGGGAGAGGTGTAAATGTAGTCCCCTAGAAGTGCCTAGAAATCAGTGGTGTCAGTTCTGTGAATTCATGTAGATGCTGGATGGAAGGGGGACCAGAAAGACCTCTAGGATTCCTGGGTCTAGGTCTCAGATCTAGGAGACAAGTATCAGATAATGTTCAGAGAACTCAGATCTGCTGATCTTTCCCTCATCCATGCCCTTTATACAGTATCGCCGCCCCTTCCCCACCCCTACCTTCTGCTGCCTCAGTGCCCATTATACAGTATAGCCGACTCTTCCCCGCCCCCACCCTCTGCTGCCCCTAGTGCCCATTATACAGTATAGCTCCCTTCCCCGCCGCCCATTATATAGTATAGCTGCCACTTTCCTCATCATTTGCTGGTCAATATTGTCCGCATAAAATATCTGGCAACATTGTGTGTGAAGTCATAAGATTGCCCCGTATGAGGTTCCACATGTTCAAAACCACACACCGTGCTGAGACAGAAGTCCGCAAACAGGTCTGTCTCGAACAAGGAGCATATGTTTGCTTAGTTTGATTTAAGCTGTAAACAGAGGCATGAGACAGGAAGGGAAGACAACGGAAGTTGAAACGGGTGAAAAAAACAGCAGGGAACATCCTTCCACAGAGACTCTTTGGCTCCTGGTTCTCAGCTGGAAAGGCTTTTCAAGAGGGGGGATGGAAAAGGGGGGGCAAACACCCCATAACACCCCCTCTTTCTCTGCCCCTGCACCTCTCAAGGTAGGTGAGGTGATAGCTTTTATTGGCCCAGCGTCTTTCACCAACAGAAGTTGATCCACTACAAGATATTATGTCACCCACCTTGTGGCTCTGTAATGAAAGAAAACTCTATTGCCATCTCGGCAGCAGCGTCAGAGCTAACCCCAGGAAGTCAGGGCCTTTCCATGGCTGTCCTTTCTTTATGGCACATGTGCTCAGGGGCAGCTCTGGAGGGAAATTTCCCAGATCCATTTAAACCCTTTTAACTTTCTCTCCGTCTCTGTTTTTCTTCCGTTTCCCTGCTAACCCAGATGCCTTAATGTTACAGGCCCCGACCCTGCCTCTAGCCCAGTGAGTCGCATCTGCCCACGATGCCAACCTGCATGGCCCACATGAAATTTTCAGAGAAGCCTTTTGTGCTTTCTCCTGCCTGCCCCTGTGCTTGGGAGGAGCTCCCCAGAAACTGCTGTGAAGCTACCTCAGTCTCCACCCTGACACCCAAAATTATCTGTGATGCTGCTGAAAATAGGACAATAGCTGGAGAGCAGGATGGGAACTGAGTAGGGGGACAGGAGAAAGGGGGAGGGCGTGTGTGACACAGAACCCAGGAGGAGACACGCCTCATCCATTGTGCTAGAAAGGAAGAAAGAGGCTGAGGGATAAATAAAGAGGCCTGCACTTACCCAGAATTAGGCCAAACTCTACCTCTGTCAGCTTGAAGAGTCTCTGGCATGAGGTTCAGCACCGTCTCCATTCCTTGAAAAAGTAACAGCCACTTCCCCATCGGGCTGTGTGGGGATGAAATGCCTCCAGCATGATGGACCCTACAACCCAGATCCTGTGTGATGCTGCCGGCTGAGACACATCCGCCACCCCCACCCATGCTGCATTCATCTGAGAGCAGTGACCGCTGGGCTGGGGTGAGAAGTCCAAGTCTAATTCTGTCTCTCTGCCGCTACGTGTTCTGAGTTGGGACTGACCCTGGGACCCTGGTGTGATGCCAGGGAACGCTGTACTGCAAGGACCATGTTGGGGGCCCAGCAGGGGGTGTTCTCCCTTCCCAGTCAGTGCTGACCCCCATGCCCCAGTGCAATGCTATGGGGCACTGTACTGCAGGAATCACAGTGGAGCTTCAGTAGGGGTCGCTCTCCCCTCCGAGGCAGTGCTGATGACCATACCCCAGTGCTGGCCCCATAGCCCTGCAGAGTACCCGGCCAAGGTAATGGATGGAGTGAGGAGCTGTTATTGGTTACCCTGTATCTCCAGGGCTCCTTTGCTGAGTCAGCCCAGGCCCTGCAGAATGGCAACCCCCAGGCCTGGCCAGGGTCAGCCCACAGCACATGGTGCCTCGGCGGTGAGGTGGGGAGGAGTCTGTATCGCTTAGACAGCACTTCCTCTGGCTGTGATCAGAGGGGAGCAGGCTGCTCGAAGGAGACAGGGGCTGGGGATGCACCTTCCAGGCTCAGCCTGGCCCCCCAACCATGGAGCTTAAACATCTGCCTCCCTGCGCTGGGTGAGCAACTCCCCCTGCACCCCTCCTTCTGTGTCTGCCTCATTCACACCTTCTTCCATCTCCCCCTTTCCTGTCACCCTCCTCTTCATTCTCCCCATCCTCATTCTGTCTCTTCCTCATTGACTTTCATTCCCCCTCACTCTGTGCTTCCTTCTCTCATGGTCGGCCTCTCCACTCCTCCTTCTGGCTGTCTCTAGTTCAACCCTTCCTTCTGTTTCTATTCTCCTTGGTTAGCATCCTCCTTCTGCACTCCTCCTGCTCTGTCCTTCTCTTTCACCCTCTACATCTGCATCTCTCCTCTCCTTCAGGAACTGGCTTTTCTTCTCCCCCTTCACTCATCCTTTTGTCACTATCTCATTCACCCTTTTCTTTGCTCACCCTTGCTCCGTGTCACTCATCTGTTCACTCCCATTCTTTTACTTCTTCTATTTGCGAAGCAGCCTGTCTCTTCATTCTTCCATTTGCCTCTTTCTCAGTCCCCCTTTCCCTCTCACGCTTTCATTCTCTCACCCACGTTAATCTGTCAGGTTTCTCCATCCCAGATGCCAGTGTTCTCCAGTGATCAGCAGGTCTTGAGGCTGTATCGTCACCCCCAGTCCCTGCTCCTTTCAGACACCGGCTGGCCCATCCCAGGAACAGGTTCCTCTCTCAGATGCGCAGACTTTGGGGAAGTGGCTTTCCCCACAGCCACAGATATGCATAAGAGCTCGGTTGCTATTTAAGTAGCCCATTGAAGGAGCAGATTCACCGGGCAGCAGCATCCTGTTACATCCAGCATGGAGCTCCTCCATCTCCTGGGTGAGTGACCCTGTACTCCTCCTTCAGCCTCTGTCTCCTTCCCTCCTTCCCTGCATGCATCTCACCTTCTCCTTCCACCTCCAACTTCTCCGTGCCTCTCGTCCCCCAGACTCCATCTCCAGCCTCCATTCAATGACAGTCTGGTGGACGTCCAGCATTTCCCAACCATGTAGGGCAGGGGCAGGCAAACCTTTTGGCCTGAGGGCAGCATTGGGTTTCCAAAATTCTATGGAGGGCCAGTTAGCAGAGGATGTGCCTCCCCAAACAGCCAGGCATGTGCCGGCCCCGCCCCCTATCCAACCCCCCCACTTCTTGCTCCCGACAGCCTCCCGGGGCTCCTGCATCATCCAACCCCCCCGTTCCCTGTTCCGGTACAGACACCAGAACCCCCGCCATGACTGCCCCCTGCCACCCCATCCAACCCGTCCTCTCATTCCTGACTGCCCCCCCGGACCCGTGACCCATCCAACCATCCCTTTTCCCTGACCGCCCCTGGAACTCCTGCCCCTGACTGCCCCCTACAGCCCCATACAATCCCCACTCTCATTTCTGACTGCCCCCCTGAGACTCCTGCCCCCATTCAACCCCCCTGTTTCCCACCCTCTGACCGCCCTGATGCCTTTCCACCCCCCCACTCCCTGACCACCACCCTGAACTCCCCTGCCCTCTATCCAACTCCCCCTCTCCATCCCTCCTTACCACGCTGCCTGGAGCACCAGTGACTGGTAGCGCTACAGCCGTGCCACCCAGAGCACCAGGACAGGCAGCCACACCACTCAGCTGGAGCCAGCCATGCCACCGCACACCACAGAGCACCGGGTCAGGCCGGACTCTACAGCTGCGCTTCCCCAGGAGCTCGCAGCCCCGCCGCTCAGAGCACTGCACAGCGGCAGAGCGAGCTGAGGCTGTGGGGGAGAGGGGACCACAGGGGAGGGGCCGGGGTGAGCCTCCCAGGCCAGGAGCTGGGCAGGAGGGTCCTGCAGGCCGGATGTGGCCCACGGGCCATAGTTTGCCCACCTCTGATATAGGGTCTGCTCATGGGGCCTTTCTGTGCAGGTAGCATGAACCCTGAGCCTCGGGCTTCTGCAAATAGACTCACAGTCACCAGGTGGCTGCTTTCCTAGGGCTTTACTCGAGTATCGAGCTCCTGGTCTTTCCCCGATGGTCGGTTCCTTCCACCTACTGTCTGTCGCTCTCCACTAAGGAAATAGATGTTGAGCCTCGTCCACCTAGGCCCATGTCTCCCTAAATTACATTCCCTGTTCCTCAGCCCCCTTCCCTCCTCTGCTGTCCCCTGAGCTCTCACTCCCCATTTCTACTCTTCTCTCCTTCAGCTTCTCTCCAGATCCTTCCCTGGCTGGTGTCACCTGCAGGTAAGGAGGGACCTGATCCACACACACGCCCCAGCTGTCCATCCAGGTGGGTCCCATTGGGTGGACTTCAAGTTCTGGACCAGCTCCAGGGTGGGGAGAATGGCTGGTTGGCTCAGGGGAGCATGGGACCTTTCACCTCTAGGGGGCGCTGGCTCCATTCCCACCACAGAGGGACTGGCTGGCTCAGGGGGGTGGGGAATGGGATCAGACAGGGAAAACTGGTTCCACTATGCCCTTGTGTGCCTAGCTTCTCACCGTGGGGTCCCAGGCACTGAGTGTAGGGACCCCCCCAACCCTACCACCCCACCACGGAATGCATCTCACTCTGTTTATGCTCCTCTCAGCTCCCAGATTTGGGATTCACCAGACTTGGGCAAAACTTCCCAAAGTGACTGTTGATTTGTGGGTGACTGAATTTTCTGAGGTCCCCTGGAGACCTTATAGGGGCTGGATTGCCTGATAGGGCTGAGCAGCCACCTCCTTGAAACCAGGCCCCTTTAAGGGGCTGCAAATGAAGCCCCCAAAATGAGACACTCTTGACCCTATCTCTGTCCCCCGGTCCATGATCAGTGTAGCGCTGGCTCAAGCCAGGGGGTGAGTGTGGGGGGGGGGCACTCCCTGGGTAAAGTCTCTCTCCCTAGCTGCCATCTCCCCATCCCCACTTCCCTCGTCTGACCGGTCTCAGCACCCAAATGGAGCCAACCCACCTGCACCGGTCCCTACAGAGTCTGTCACACACAGCACAGCCAGGTGGGAACCGGCACCGCCTTGAGGTGACAGTGGTTCCTGCCCCTAGCCCCATGGAGCACAGGATGGGAGGAGGTCGAGGGGATGCAGCCAGGACTCTGGGGCGCAGACACGTGGCATCAAGCAAATTGCTGTGTGGGAGGAACGGGAAGCTGTGAGGGGATGCCGGCTCTAGCCAAGGGGGGAGGAATTGGAAAGCATAACTTCTCCTGCCTGTCCTTTCCCTTTCTCAGCCCCTCTGTCACCCCCCACGGTCATTGTGGACCCCCAGCACCCTGTGTATTTCCCGGGGGAGCGTCTCACCCTCAGATGCTCGGCCCCTGGCAGGGAGGTGGTGACCAGCTACCACTTCTACAATCAGATTGGGGTGCAGATCCACACGGAAACCACCGGCCTGTCTGGGGGGCCTTGGCTGGTCCTGACGGCCGAGACGGGGAAGGCCGGGATGTACAGCTGTGAGTACTGGGCAGTGAGAGATGGGCGGCACATCTACTCTGCACGCAGCCAGCCTGTCCTGGTACCAGTGATGGGTGAGTCCCCTTTCTCCTGCTGTCCAATAGGGGATTCCCATCCCTGTCTCCACCACATGTGAGACCTCAAGCCCTCATGTGTGGGGAGGGTCACCAGCCTGCTCATTTCCATCCCCAGGATCTCTTGCCCTTGGTGGATGGTCCCGTTGTCTCTGCTCCACCTGCTTCTCAGCCTAACCCCGCCCATCGCTCTAACCACTAGACCCTCCCCAGACTTGTCACTAGCTCTGCTATTTCTACCTTCACTCGTGTACATTCCTCCTTCTCCCCCTTCATTTCTACTCTCAGATCGTCCCGCAGCCCCGTTCATCTCTGCAACTGTAGGTGGCCCCTGGAATGACTCTGTCACCATTGCATGCTCACTGCCCGGGAGCTACATGTCTACAACCTTCCAAATGCTGAAGAATGGGCACATGGTACTGTTGGAATCCACCCCCTCCTCGCATGGGGCCCGTCTCCAGCTCCATACGGCCGATCCAGACATTGCTGGTTCCTACACCTGTAGCTACGAGATAGACATGTCCGGGAGGAAGATGCAGTCGAATCTGAGTTCTCCCTTCTCAATCCATTTGCCAGGTGATTAAGTACATTCAACCATTGCGTCCTTGTGATATTTCTGCTGAGGTCATTGACAGGGCTGTTTGGAAAATGCCAATTGTATTTGGTGCAAAAATTTGAAACAAATTTGGTTTTCCGCCCCAACATTTTTCACTTTTTCTATGAAAATTTGAACACTCTTGTACAAATGTTTTCAGTTCAAACAGCTGGTTTCCAAAAAAAAAAAAAAAAACCCTTCAGTTACTTTGCTGAATTATTTTTTTGCCGAACAATTTCAAGATTTGTTTTCGTTGGACAAAACCGCTTAGAATATTTCAGCCATAATCAAGTTTTTTTCCTGGTAAAAATGTTTATTTTGGTCAAAAAGTCATTTTTGATTTAAAAATGGTTATGATGACCTTTTTTCCACCAGCTTTGGGAGTCACTTACTAAATTACTAGGCTTCTGTTGCTGCTTCATTTTCTAATGTTATTGATGCCTGGGCCATTTTCAAATATGCTACTACTGTACTATCATAATTATTATTGATTATTTGTATTGCTGTAGTGCAGTTAGGGATGGTAGGATAGTGGTGAACTCAACGATGAACCTATAAGCAGAGCAGGAAAGAGAGAAGTAAGCAGAGTGATCTGAGATAGGAGAATGCCTCTCAAGTTGATCAGTAAGATCTACACGATGGTTATTAGGCCTGTACGTTTGTACGGCTCCAGATGTTGAGGGTTGAGGAAAAGACCAGGCAGATCTCGAATGCTGTGGAAATGAAAATGTTAAGATGGAATCTTGGAGTTGCAAGGATGGGCCATGCTCAGAACGAATGAATCAGGTGAAGCGTGTAGCGGTTATCGAAAAGCTGAGGGACTCTCAGCTTCGATGGTTTGGGCATGTGAAAAGAAGAATATATAGGGAAGAGGACATTACGTTTAGAAGGAGAAGGTTAAAGAAGGGGTGGAAGGATGTTATATGCAAGGATCTGATTAGCTGTGGAGTTTCTGAGGAACTGCTACACGATAGCCTGGAATAGAGAAGGACTGAAACAGTCGACCCCCCGTAGATGAGACTAAGGCTAGAAGAAGTTACAGCTGGCTGGAATTTAATGACAGACGTTTTTCCCACCTAAAAATGCAGATTCATCAAAACTGACACTCTTTGCACACAGTTTGAAGCAAAGTAATGAAATCCACATCTATCCATCCATCCCCATACTCCCCATATGCCCCCTCTATTATCCTCATCCTCAAAGGAAACCTGCCCAGCACCTTCAAAAGACAAGCTTCAGAACTGAATTCCTAACCTGGTGGACATGACAAACCAGGAACTGAATAAATACACTGGTTTTATGGCCCATTACGACAATCTGTAACACTTGGTACTACCTGCTAACCCTTGGTTGCCCACTTCACAGTCTCCTTCAGTATGTGTGAGCCCCTTATGCTTAATCTGTTCCACCTTGTTTGTAGCTCAGACATTCTGGTTACCCTCTGCAGACCTGAGGAAGAGCTCTGTGGATCTCGACAGCTTGTCTCTTTCACCAATATAAGTTGGTCCAATAAAAGATATCATGTCCACCACCTTATCTCCCTAATATTCTGAGACCAACATGGCTCCACAAAAACTGCAAATATCAATATGTCTGATCACATCTATCCATCCACATACACACCCCTTCATCCATGCATCTATTCATCAACCCATCCATCCCCATACACACCCCTTCATCCATGTATAGATCTATTCATCAATCCATCTACCTATCCATACCCTTCCATCTATCCTCAGACATGCCCCCCATCCATCGAGCCCCATACACTCCCCTCTGTCTAGCAAACCCTACACACACACACACACACACTGCAGTATCCAAAGAGCAGGAGCAATGCCAGTGCAGCCATGCTACCCCTGGTGGTTGGAGGCAGTACTGCATCCACTGCAGCCATACTCTAATTGCAGCACAGTGGCTGAGATTTTCCAAGCCGCGGAAGGTGTGTGGGATAATCACTACTGGGAGCCGGGATAGCAGTGGCAGCATTTGTCCATGGTGGCATCCTGCAAAGCTCAGCTCCAGGGCTCCTAGCAGCATTGCCACCCATCAGCCTGGAGGGCTGTGGGGCTGCGTCCCTGCTTTGCCCCTCTGGGTGGGGTTTGCATTTCACGTTTGCTTTTCTGAGTCACCTGGCAGGGGTCCCCACTCACTGCCTTGAGGCCCGCTGCCATTCCTTGGGTTGCAGGTACCTAACACCACCACCATGGGCAGCTTTGGCATCTAAGCCAGGGGCTGCAGCCTGGCAGAGCTGGGGGTTCTGGGGTATATCTCTGAGGCTGTCCCAGCTCCTCTTGCTCCAAGCCCCTTTTCCCGTATTGATAGACATTGTTTGTCTTTTCCAGCACCCCCTGGAGCCCCATCCCTCTCCCTGAGCCCCCAGTTTACCATGTACCTCCCGGGAGAGACTGTCGCCCTCACGTGTTCAGTCCCCCCTGGAGCTCACACGGTAACAGGATTCCAGTTCTCCAAGGACAGCGGAAGGAGGGTCTCACATGGAAGCAGCAACATGCACACCCTGAGCCTCATGGGGCCGGGGGACTCCGGCTCGTACACCTGTGCATACTGGATACGCCCATCCAGCTGGGGGATCCGATCCGGGGAGAGCCAGCCGGTGTCCATCTCTATCATAGGTGAGCAGTGGGCCGACGCCAACTCTCCTGGGAAGGTTTCAAGAAGATCCCATGGATACTGGGAGACTCCAGACCTGGCTGTGATCTGCCCCAACCCCACGGATAAATCTGAGTGGCCCCGCCCACCCCAAGTGTGGCTGCTATTAGTGGATGGGTGGCTCGCTCCAAATTGCCCTGTTCACTCCCCCACAAGTGCTGGTATTGGCCACTGTTGGAGACAGGCTACTGGGCTAGATGGTCCATGGTCTGACCCAGTCTGGCCATTCTTATGAGGGTGAAAGCCCTTTGGTGACCGAGAACTCAGCAACTCCGATTCCAAGGCCAGAAGGGACCATTGTGATCATCTAGTCTGACCTCCTGTGTCACACAGGCCAGAGACCTGCCCCACAATAATTCCCAGGGCAGATCTTTTAGGAAAATATCCCACCTTGATTTAAGAATTGTCACTGATGGAGAATCCACCAGGATCCTCTATAAGTCATTCCCACGGCTCATTACTCTCATCGTTGAAAACGTACCCCTTCTTTCCAGTATGTATTGGCCTAGCTCCATCTTCCAGCCATTGGATTGTGTTAGACCTTCCATTGCTACACTGAAGAGCCCATTATCAAGTATTGGTTCCCGATGTAGATACTTAAAGACAGGGATCAAGCCACCCCTTAACTTTCTCTTTGACTGAGCCTCTGGAGACTATCACTGTAAGGCTGACCCCTCCCTTATCCTGCTCCTCTCAGATCCCCCTCCCCAGCCAGTGCTGAGTGTGGATCCCCCGTCCGGAGCAGTGATCGAAGGGCTCCCCCTGCTCATCACCTGCACGGCCCCCGAGAACACTGGCGAGAGGAGGTTTCACTTCTACAAGGATGGAGACAAGCTCATCCCTGGTGACATTGGATCTGAGATCACCTCCATGGAGCCTGGCATCAGCTCCATGAATGTCTTTGTGCTCAGCATCCCACAGGCCAGCCCTGAGAGCACAGGGGAATTCACCTGTGGGTACGAGGAGAATATTAGCAGGAGGTGGATCCTGTCCCCCAGGAGCCGGGCTGTGAACGTCACCGTGACAGCAAAGGCTTCCCCAGGCTCCATTCAGGGTGTGTCTACAGTTCACATTACACTCGGCTCTCACTCATCCACACATGAATCTGTCTGACTCACATCAGCAAGCACTGAGGATCTGGGTCCCGGGACCCTGCTGTGGGGGTGGCTCAGAGCCCAAGTCCCGCTGTCATGGGGATTCAAGCCCAGTCAGTTTGCAGTGTGGACACAGCTCAAGCCCCAGACATGGCTCAGAAGGTCTGCGTGGTGCAGGGTGGATGTATTAGAAAGGCCCAGAGAGCCGTGTGCAGCCATTGCAATCCCAGCATGGACTGAGAAACACCAGCTCCACCAGCCCGAGTCCCGCACATTCGGGTTCATAATGCAGTGGGAACATACCCTCAGATACACCCCCAAAGCACCGGGCAAGCTGCTTTCCTGGGGGAGAAATCAGAGCCAGGCATCACCCCTGGGAGATGGAGTATAAGGGATGGAGGGGGCAGGGACAGAGCCTGCCTCACCAGACACACTCTGGCAGGATTTATGACCCGGGGTGCGGCTCCCACGTCCGAGCCACAGAGGGCAGCACTGCAGCTGAGGGAAGCTCCTGTGTTCTAGCAGCGGGTGCAAAATACCCCCATTTGCGGACAGCTCACCCGTCTCCTTCTCATCCCCAGCCTGGCCTCCGTGGCTCCCCCTGGTGGCCGGATGTGTCGGTGCCGCAGCTCTGCTCCCCCTGCTGCTTCTCCTCGTCTGCCTCTGCAGGAGGAGGAAAGGTACTACTGGGGGAGACCTGGGGGAGGGGTGGAAGCTGGGTCTCCCACGGAGGAGTCGTGAATTGCTGCCTGCACCTGGATTTGGGGGTGTGAAAAGCTGGGACTGGGGAGTCAGGGGGATCCCACAGGCCTTTATTAGTTATAATCCCTGGATGTTCCCTCATGCAGAGCTCAAAGCATAATACAGAGGAAAACACTATTAGATTCCCCCTTCTTCAGACATGGGTGGGGCATGTGGCACTTTTCAGGGTCAATCAGCAGAAGGGAGCCCGGTGGGCACCCACCAGGGTATATGCTCCCTGCCCACTGGCTCTGAGCCCTGCTCCTCTGAAAGCAGACTGGCCCCAACTCGGTCACACATGCCTGCCCAGTTCCTCGTCTTCCAGGTGGCTGGGGTGTACCCGGTTCACCGGCTTCACCTTAGAGCACCGCTGTCCTGCACAGAAGGTGCTTGGCCATGTCTGCAAGGACACTGAACTGAAGGTTATTTCACGGGGCTAGAGGTAAAGATGCAGAGAAAAGCAGGAATCGGGGTTTGGAAAGAGAAGGTGACAAGTGAAAAAAACCCATGTGATACAATGAAGAGACGCTGCTTAGGAACACGGTACTTCCCTGTTCTCTTCGGTACGTCTCATCCCAACAGCCAGACTTGCAGCCTTGTCTGATCTGCAGAGCAGGGAGATTCCCCTTTCAGGTGGTGGGTTTGTCCCCCAAACAGGCTCAGCGCACAATATCCTACATTGCTCTAAAATGGTTCCCTGTTCAAACACCTCGCACTGAGCTCAGCGATCCTGAGATCTTCATTTTCGGCCGAGGCGCCAGGGCCACTGGACTATACAGGCTCCTGTTTAATGGCTGTTTCCCCTTCTCTTCACAGGTGGTGTCGCGGCAGAGACACAGTAAGTTCCCCAATTCCAGAGGCCGATACACCCCCACCCCTCAGGGACTGGCTCTGTCTGTCCCTTGCAGGGTGTCCATGCCCACCCACCCCAACACACTGGCCCATCCCATAAGAAACTCATGGCTAGCAAGGGGCAAGGGGAATGGCCACCCCAGCCCAGTATCTGATCCGGGTAAATTTCTAATCTACGTTCACACAAGCTATGATGCAACACTGTCATCTAGTGGGACGGGGCATCTTCTCCCCTTGGCCAAGCTGGTAGGAACTGCATAAGCCCAGCTCGTAATTTCCTGCAACTGTGACAATTTAAAAATAACCATTGATATTATCCATTTAAATTACAGAAAAATGAAAACCGAATTCTGCCAAGCCTAGTCATTCTTTAGACTCTAATTATTTAAGGACAGTAATGCTGAGATTCAAACAATGCAAACTACTAATAAAAAAAATTGCCGATGTCTCATATCAGAATAGGCAAAGCAAACATCCTTGAAGCAAATTAATCAATTCTCAGGCAGCATTTTTCTTACTTTGCCTATTTGTAAATTTTGATCATCATCATTCAAAATATTTTAAAGTCATTTTGTGTGTGTACGGCAAAGTTGACGTTTGCCGATGTTGAACAAGGAAGATCTAATGCTCCCAAGTCTACGTAGGAAAGAGAACATGGAAAGAATGAATGAGTTTGAGAGGAGATGAATGAGAGAAGGACGAATGGGAGACAGAATGAAAGAATGAGACTAAAGGAGCACATGAATCAATGATGGAAGGAAGAAGAAGGGATGATTGGGAGACAGAGAAGGAAGGGGTGTGTGAAAGAGGGAACCAAAGAGAACAGAAAAGTGATTATGAGAAAGAATGAATGAAAGAAAGAGAGGAGATGATTAAGAGAGAGATACACTAAAGGAAGGAAGGAGAAAATTACTGAGTTTGCAAAGAGATGAATGAGAAAAAATGAATGAATGAATGAATGAATGAATGGGAATGGATGAATGCAAAAAACAAAACCTTGATCCAACCACTGCATCCACCTACTCTATCCCCACTGCCTTATCCCTAATGACCCTAATCTTCCTGCCCTGGGATCAGAACCCCAGACCTGCTCAGCAGGCCCTACTCCACCACTGATGTTTGGTTCACTGTCTTTCAGGCCCATGTATGTCAACAGACCCTCCGGGGCCGGCACAGGTGAGTAACACTCCCAGGTGCCTCCACAGGTGATGGAGACACATACCCTGCTGGTGGGAGACATGGGGTCTGGAACCCTGGGGTGGGGTCTCTGGGGCACTTCCCCTTTAAGAGGGGAATTGCTGACGGCCACACTCTGGCTTCTTTGTGGGTAATTCTAATGTGAGATTGCCACCTAGTGGTTAAAATGGGAACCACAGCACAGAGGAAATATTCACTCTGGGCTCTACTGGGAGATCAGGCCGCAGGGCACGGGGGGATGATCTGTTGTGTGGTTAGCTCTGCAGGAATGGAGCCGTGAAGGGCAGGTCCAGCCGGTGACCCACACCCAGCTGGTGCAGCCCAAGAACCCTGGAGGGAAGCCTGTAGTGGGTCAAAACCCTCAGGAAAGGGGCAAGAGAGAAGTGGATGCAGATGTCAGGGTAAGGTGCAGCTCCTCAGTAAGATCAGGAGAGAGCGCCCTGCCTCTGAGCCCCACATCCCACTCCCTGAAGCACAGTCCTGGGGAATTGGAGTCAGTAAGAACTGCATGGGCAGAATGTCCCCTATTGCGCCTCCACCCTGCTCCTTGCAACACAGCTCCCCCTTTCACTGCATATGGGTCAGCATAGACTCTAAGGGAGAGCCCCCACTTCTGAGCATCCCATGCTGCTCCGCACTGCACAGTAACCCCTAGTGCCACACTGGTGCACTGGGGTATGCACAGACTACACGGGGATAGGTTCCCCTACTACACCCCCAGCATCCCATGGCCTGCAGCACAGCACCCCGCTAGTGTCCCACTGGGGCATTGTGAGCTGCACTGAGCAGAGAGTGCCCCCTACTGAGCCTCCCACCCTGCTCCCTACAGCACAGCACCACCCAGCTGACATGAGGTCCTGTCTTTTCTTTCCTAGGTGATCAATACCGTCTATTCCACGCCGACTCCCCCTAGCTCCGTAGCCCATCAGAGAGGAGGAAAGTACGTCTCAGAGGATGTGGTGTACAGCAAAATCTCCTCCTGATCACGGCCTCTGCGACCACCCGTCCCGTCCCACCCCACGCTGAGAACACCTCACATAATGCCCCATCCCCCCAACCTTCCTTTCCCTGCAAACCCCGCTAACGGCCACAAATGTCTTCCCGGTGTACTTTGAAAGTAAGCGAGTGGGGGGCTTGGAGCCAGGACTCCTGAGTTCTATCCCGAGCTCTGGGAGTGGAGTGTGGTCTAGTAGGGTAGAGCAGGGGGTGGGGCTAGGAGCCAAGCTCTGCGAAGGGAGTAGGTTAGAGCAGGGAGAGCAGTAATTCCTAAAGTTTGGGTTATTCTCAGCATATGGATTAGAGGAGGGGGTTTGGGTTTTAATCTGTCAAAGACAAGTGTTTGCAGAACTATGTGAAATAGTCCAGAGGGGCCCCTACCCCTGCATCTGTTCCAATGCACATTGCGCCCTTTTGTTGTGGGAAACTTTCTCTTACAATGGGACCCCCTGGATATTATTACTTTTGTTCCTTTGCCGTGGAGTTCTGGGTCTGTGTTTTCAAAAATCCTTTAAACAAAATGTAATCACATTGGTTTTCATTAAGGGGTTAGATAGGGGAGAGGCCTCCACACACACACACAGATCTCATCCCCTCCAGTAGGGGACAGAAGGGAGGGACACACACACACACACACACACACACGGCTGGAGGACGGCCTGCGAGGAAGAGATCTATGGAACATCCCCAGCATCAGAAGAGCTTCCTATACTGGGATACGTTAATCAAACCACTGAAATGCAGCCAGCTCTGGGGTGAGGACTGACCACTCTTTAACACAGTTAGCGCTACCCCTCCAAAGGGATTTTCAGCCAGCGCTGAAATGCTGCCACTTCTGGGGGGTCATTTGACAGCCTTTTAGCAGTGTCAGGGCAAACACTGCAGAAGGGGATCCCTCCCCCAGCACCAGAATGCAGCCACTTCTAGGGTGGAACGTGGCCACTCTTGAAGAGCTGTCTGGCAGAGCTGTTCGGGAGATGGGGGCATGGGGAAACCTGGGTCCAACTAAGACTGCAATTTGAGGCAGGCAAAACAAATTTAGAAACATGATGGGATCTGTGATGCCCATGAGCGGTGAATGAAGGAATTTTTCATTTTAAAACAGACAGCACAGCGCCCCTAGTGCCACACTTGGGGAATGCCCCTTTCTGAGCCCCCGCCCTGCTCCCTGCAACACAGCGCCTTCTAGATTCGCACTCAGGGATTGAGGTCAGCACTGATTCCAAAAGGACAGTGTCCCCTATAAGGTCCCCCTTCCCTGCTGTGCACTAATGTCACCCACATGTCTCTCCCATATGAGGTGGGATTGGACCATGGCATGGGAGGCTACACCAGTCTGCGTTGTTCCTGGCCTGCATGGGATCTGCAGGAGGGTCATAGGCCGAGCAGGGGTGTCCGGACTCAGAGAGATCTGATGCATTCCCCAAATCACCAGCTCGAAAGCTCTCCATGAGTTTGCTTGATAGCTCGCAACAAAGAACTCATTCGCCTTCCTACGACTGAATCTCACCTATTATGTTGCCTGGAGATGGCTTATCCAGGGGCCAAAAGAGGAAGACGCTAGGATGCAGGACTCCTGGGTTAGATTTCCCCCACTCCACTGAGTTGTGTGCCTCAGTTTCCCATTTATAAATTGGGGATCATGCTTCTGTCACACAGGGATTGTCACAGCTGCAAACTGCGGTGAGATGCTCAGATCAAAGATGTCGGGGCTGGGGGCACCAAAGGATTAAATCTCACCATCCATTGCCATGTTCATGCTGTGAAGGAACTATTTCACTTCAGCTCCTCGAGGCAGGGCTGCAAAGGTGATGATGGTGCAGTGTGGGAGAGAGGGTCTATTGATCATCTCTGTGACTGCAATGGCGCCAGCTGTTTCTCTGCAACTGTGAGACTCGCCGCATTGGCTGGTCCCCTGGGCTGCTGCACACTGCGGTTTCCAATGGGAGGGCAGTAGCTGGGTTGCTATTAGCACCCGCCCCAATGCACCAGGTCTGTGTGTCCTGCCCTCTGTGTGATTAAGGGGTCGAGACACACCCCACGCTGGGTCTCCTTCCTGCTCAAAGACACTCACACACATACACCCCAGGCAGTGACTACTCCATTGGTGTCCCCCCCCACACACACAGCTGCCTAGCCGGCATGGAGGGGCAGGTCTGTGTGATCCTGTACACTGACCATCCCCAGCCAGAGACCTGGCCAGCCAGAGCTGGAAGCTCAAATCAGGGTCCTCTGGACATACTGAGATCTTCCTGCAGTTTTCAAATGGGCTGACGGGCCATTTGCTCCAAGCCACCTCTCCCAAGCCAATCAGCTGTTTGGCGCCACAAGCCTGGGAAGGGAGGAGAATTAGAGTGGGGGCGGTGTACTTGGGGAGGAGGCAGAGAAGAGGTGAGCTGGGGCGGGGAGCTGCCGCACGGCTCCCCGGGGGGGAGCTCCAACGGGGGGGCGCCTCAGGGCGGAGGGGGGGCGGGGAGCTACCGCAGGGCTGGGGGGAGGGTGCAAGGTGGAAGTTTCGCCTAGGGCACGAAACTTCCTTGCATTGGCCCTGCTCCCAGGACAGGCACAGCATTGGAGATGTCAGGATCCTTCAAGGTAAGTGTATGAAGGTAAGTCTTCCCGAGGCACAATGGAATGCAATGCAGCGAACCACTGGCCAGGCGGTCTGGGTGAAGGGCCTTCATGGCCATGCATTGGGTGTGTGAGTGCTGCCGAATTAGAGTCCCAGATGTTGTAGGAGCAGCAGTGATCTGTATGTTCTGTATGACTATGCTATGTATAACCTGTATGCTCAAAAGGTCTGTTACACTTCCCCCTCCTTTTGTCTCCTCTCTCTCTTTGAATTCTTGTGAAGTGGCTTTCCCCCTCCCCCTCCCTCCTGGAACGCTTGTGGGATAAATGGGCTGGTTGAACAACTGGAAGATCAGAAGAGCTCCCAGGTCAGTCAAGGTGTCTGGGACTCTAATTAGGCAGCGCTCACACACCCAGTGCATGGACACTGCATGGACACTGCCTGAGGTGGAGTGTGACCAACCAGACGTGGCCAAGTCATCTCTAGTCGCAGGCCATGAGGAGCAGGTCCTTAAAAGGGGAAAGGGCCATGTGCTCGGCAGTGCACTCACAAGCTTTACCTCCCATGAAGGCCCTTCGCCCGGACCGCCTGGCCAGTGGTTCGCTGCGTTGCATTCCACCGTGCCTCGGGGACACTTACCTTCATCACACTGTCCATCGCTGCGCTGTGGGACACTTACCTTGAAGGATCCTGACATCTCCAGTGCCGTGCCTGTCCTGGGAGCGTGAGTATGCGAGTGTGAGTGTGACCCCCCCTTCTTTTGAGCTTAGCTATCAGTATAATAAATGTGCTCCTTTCCACCAAACCCTGGTGAGTCATTAGTCCTCACTAAGCTTACTAGCTGTCCCAATTTTGGGTAACACCCACAACCCTGGGCAGCGCTGACCCAAGGAGACCCTTAGGCACATGATTTGGAAGGAGCTGGTGAATTTAGGGGAGGATTATGGGAAAATATGATTGCCAGCCCCTCAGCATCCTGCTTAATGCTTTGTCTCAGGTCATGCGGAGAATGGAGTTAATGCAGAGATCTCCCCCACAACCCACTGCCCCGGTACAGAGTCCATCCCCCACCTCCACTCCCTGTCAGATCCCTGCCCCCTCTTCTGAGTGGAGGCTCTCGAGGTAGTCTGATGATCATTAGGGGTGCCCAGTTCCCCATGGGCCTCCCCAGCTGATCTCAAGACTTAATTGCAACATATGGGGGAGACCCATTGTGAGGGCTACAGTGGGGCACCATGGGATATTAGCCCAATTACTAGTGGACACCGGATCATCAGTAAATATTCTAAGTCCCCGGTGGGTCTCCGGAGGAAAACCCACCACTAAACGGGTTCAGCTCAGTGGGTATGGGGGAGAAATCCAGGAAGCTCCGGTTTGGCAGAATATTCCCTTGCAAATTACAGACTAGAGGGCCAAGTAGAGTGCTGTGCTCATGAGGGAAATGAGAAGGGAATTCTAGGTGTCCCTTTCCTCCGAGTATTTCAGCTAACTGTGGAGCTCGCTAACGGAGCGTTATGGAAATTGGAAGGAGGGCTTGCAGAGATCTCTGCTGTGCATTGTTGTGCTGCTGTAAAGACACTCACAGCCACTCTAACCTCCGTTAGTGATCCCGGGGTACAGGAATTTCCCAGTGTATGGACTAAAAATAAGGCAGAGTGTGGAAAAATAGATGCTGAGGTTTTAATTGACAGAAAAGATCCCCCTCCTCAAAGGCAATATAAATATCCAGCTGCAGCAGAGGAGGGCATTAAAAATACTGTAGACTGTCTCTTGGAACAAAGCGTGCTTGTGCCCATGGAAAGTATCTGCAATTCACCAGTATGGCCCGTCCTTAAGGCGGACGGGGTCACTTACAGAATGACAATAGACTTTGTGCATTAAATTTGGCCACCCCTGCAGCAGCCCCTGTAGTAGCTAAATACAACGAAATCGTAGCAGCGGTAGCAGCTGGCTGAAAATGGTTCTCTGTGATCCATTTGGTTAATGCTTTCATGGCTATCCCCCTCCATCCTTCATGTTGGTATAAGTTTGCTTTTGCCTATAGGGGACAACAATATGCCTTCACCCGGACCCCCCAAGGTTTCCGTTCTTCCCTAGTATTTGTCATGCCCACGTCACTAAGACGTGGAACTAATTGTGCCCTGACCACCACTCCCATGTAATTTCATACATGGATGACATTTTAATTCACCCCCCCACCACTTCGTAAATGAACAGGGAAATCACCAGGGAGGTGTTGACTATAGTGTAGGAAACCAGATTAAGGTAAATCAAGAAAAGGCTCAATTCCCCAATTCTGACCCGCAAAGGCCGATTTTATCGCTAATCCCCTCGTCGAAGGTGGTGTAAAGAAACTGGTTTAAAGGGCCCTTTAAGTCGAAAGAAAGGGCTGTGTCGTGTGAACGTGTCCAGGCTTAATTTGATTTAACGCTGCTAAAGTCGACCTAAACCCATAGTGTAGACCAGGCCTCAGTTAGTAGAGCGACAAGTGAAATACCTGGGTGTGTGTCTTGGGGAGGATGGCCGGACTCCTGATCAACAAAGGGTAGAAATGATAGGAAAGTCGCCTGCTCCCACTGACACACACACCTTACGAGCTCTCTTGGGAACCTTTAATTTCTCCAGAGAGTTCATTGAAATGTTCTCTGACAAAGCCAGGCCTCTGTACCAACTATTAACGAAAAACAGGATTTGGGAATGGGGACCAGACCAACTGAAACAAGATTTGGCCAGTGCTCCTGCCCTGGCTTATCCTGCCCTTGCCCTGCCCTTTGTGATTCAATTGGCCTCCTCAGAGACAAGCATCAGAGCCACTCTCAATCAAAGGCAATGCAACAAGCTCAGAGTCATCGCATATGCCTCCAGGCTCCTGGGTCAAACAGAGCCAGGCTTTACCCCCGGTGAAAAGGAGTGTCTTGCATTGGTCTGGAGCCTCACACATTGGGAATTTATTATTGGAGGGTCGAAGGTCGTTGTTCAGACAGTGCAGTCACTGCTCAAGTACATCATATTGGGGAGAATACAGGACGGCCAGGTCTCTAACCCCCGCATTGCTCAATGGACCCTCACCCTAATAAACCGAGGAGTCGAATTTAGAAAAGAACAAGCTGTTTCGCCAGCCCCCGTATGGGCTAATTATAGAAGGAAAGGAGCATACCTGCCCCCTCCCACTTGCAAAGCACCTTGAGTGGCCAGTCAAGGGAGGCATGAGGCTTGCAGATGCTAAGCAGAAGGGGTTTGTCATTTGGTTTGCAGATGGCTCAAGTTTCTACCATATGGACCATCCCCGAACAGGGTATGGAGTCATTCATATAAACGACGGGGAGATGCTCCAAGGACCAGCTCGCCCCCAGTCTGCCCAAGCAGCCGAGGTGGAGGCAGTTAGAGCTGTCCTTGCTTATGAATCTCGGGACACTTCTGTTGCTATTTACATGACTCTGACTGGACAGCCAGAGCAATCACTGTGTGGTGCCCCCTTTGGTTGAATAGCGAGATGGTAGCCGCAGATGGGTGCTCCATCTCTCATTCAGAGAAATGGAGACAAATTGCAAACCTGATCAAGGAAAGAACTGGAGACACCTGGGTGACACACAAAGGGGCATCAAAAATCACTCAGAAGAAGCAACTGGAACAATGGAGCTGATGCCTTAGCCAAAGCTGCTGCTACTAGTAACCACACTGGAGACACAGACCAGGTAGAGCAAATAGAGGCAGTGTCTACAGGGGAAAAACTTTAGGCAAAAGAATAGATACCTTAGACTTAAATATCCTTCAGGATGAGGCTACAGAAATCCAGTCATTAGCCAAGGCAGGAAAAGACCCCACAGGAAAATACAGGATTGAGCAGGGTGGAAATGTCCGGTGGGCAGTGGATGCAGATGGGCGAAGGCACTGGATAGTCCCTAGCCAGGTACGGGGGGACCTGATTCAATTTGTGCCTGAGCAAGGACATAGAGGGAAACAAGATACTTTGAACAGAGTTAAAGATACAGGATGGTGCCCAGGCATGAAAACAGATATAGCCCAATGGTGTGATAATTGTCTGCAGTATGCCATGGTTAATGCTGATCGCCAGGTTCAAAAGAGTGCATTGGGGCACCAAAGAATAGAGGGTCCCTGCTCCTGGATTCAGATAGATTACATAGGCCCTTTGCCCACCACCAGTAGAGGGAATAAATACTGCCTGGTAATAGTAGCTCCCTTCTCCAAATGGGTGGAAGCCATCCCTACTAAAACCAACACGGCCTCGGTCCCTGCTAAGCAGCTCTTTAACATAGTTTTCTCAAGAATGGGAATTCCCAGAGTAATTGATTGAGACTTGGGATCCCATTTTGTGGGAGATGTTATGCAAGAATTATGTAAGGCTTTAGGCATTAAGCAACGTTTCCACATAGCTGGACACCCTGAGTCCTCTGGACAAGTTGAACGAACCAATCGCACACCAAAGGAAGCTTTGAGAAAACGAATAAAGAGCTCAGGGAGAGATTGGGATGAAAAGCTACCAATCATCTTAATGGCTTTAAGAGGCTCTAAGGTGATACATGGGTATACTCCCTTTAAAGTTATGACTGGAAGAGAAATGCACATGCCTGAAAGTTGGTGGTTGGGAGTGGAACTGCCTAGTGCCTGGGAAGGGAAGGTGGGAACAGATGAATGGGTACAAACCTTAACGGAGACAATAGCTGCTTTGCACAAACAAGTGGCAACACAGCTAGGCATAGTACAGCAAAACACAGAGAAAAAACTAGGCTGGGGAAAACCTCCTTTGATATGGGAACTAGGCCAACCAGTAATGTACAGAAAGTTTTCAGAGAAGGAGCACTCTTTGACACACATCTGGGATGGCCTCTGCTTTATTGTGAATCGGGCCAGCCCCAGTGTTTAGCAGGTAGAAATCCTGAATGGAAAAAATGGGAAACCCTGGCGGAAATGGTTTCACTCCTCAAAGTTCAAAGAGTGGAAGGGTAAACCATCTTACCCACAAGGGATATTATAATGGTCTTCTCCATCCTGTCAGCCCCCGTTCTTGGATAGCAAGAAGGAACGGGTTGGGGCCGTTGGAAAATACACATCGTGTGGGCTTGTCAGTGCCTACCCTGATGTTGAGACAGGAAAAGGCCAGAAAAGTCCTTGATTTATTATGGCCACCCTCATGTAGGTCACTACTTCATGTTCACCCAGCAATATTGGTCCCAGATTCTCTCACTATATATGCGGGGAGTGTGGAAATTTGTTCTCTCTTCTCTGCCCCCTCATAGGTCTCGGACATGAGCCATGACATCCCACTGGTGCACCAGCACCCTGCTGTCCATAAGTGTCTGGAGTCTGATGCTGTCCAGGCTCTATGCTGTACCTGTGATCCCTCTGAGCCTCCGGAGATGCCAGCCAGCTAGAGTCCAGGAAGTAAAATTGCTGTGCCATGGATTCTATGGGAATGGGAGAAATCTCCTGGCCCTGCAGTGTCGTTACCAGTTCTACGCTGTCGGCAACTCCTCGGGTTGCCCTGGGAAAGCGTTACCAATTGCACACAGAGTGCCAGCAGGGAGTCACCCAAGTTTTGTTACAAAACTAAGACCACACCAGACTCCATCCCATTCTTCTGTAAACTGTTGTGGTCTCAAACACGACATACACCATCAAACCCAACTAGTGACAGCCTCCTGGGTGGCGGAAGCTACAGGGTAGCCCTGGTTTCCTCCACTGTTTGGGGAACAACCATACTCCTACATGTCATCATTGTCACTGGAACTCAGACACCTCCATTACCCGGAGATGAACTGCAGCTGTCTCTGATCATGCCAGCAGGCAAGAATATCACATGATTCCTCATAAACTGGGAACCGCTGAACTGGACTTTAGTTGGACATGACCTGACTCAGCAAGGTCCCCCAGACTGGGTAGTTCCATTAAAGGGAACACATTGTGACAAGCTCATGCCAACAATTTGGTTTAAATTCTATCAGCATGTTGTCATTTTGGAGGGATTTCAGGAGCCCGGTTTGTACAGAATGGAATTGGCCCAACAACAAAAAACAGTTTTAAATTTTGACCCTCTGATCACAAACCTCGCTCCCCTCTGACATTTAAGAGCCCCAGTTTCAGGACCCCATGTGTTGAAATTGGATCAACAAGAACATTTGGTTCTGCAACCTCAGACTTCTCTGAAGGAGTTCAAATCCACTTAGAGGGCATGAATATCTCTCACTTAGCACCTGTATGTGCTCCCTTGATTGGAACTAGCCATAAGGGTTGGGATGAGTGGATAAGAATGTGGCAAGGGGCCAACCATGTAAATAGAACAAAAAGGGAATTAAGTGATTGGATTGAACCTGTAGGAACAGGAATCTCTGTAGTTGATGCCGCAAATATAGAAGTTCTGGCTAATAAACTGTCATATGCCACCCAAAGTATAAGGAAGATGGGAACCCCATTAACAGCATCTTTGAAACAGTTAAGTGAGGAACAGCAGTTAATAAGTAAGGTATTTCCTGGATGGGAAAGACTAATAGATAAGGATGAAGAGTTAATAATGTCTGGTGGAGAGTCCCTCCAAAATAACGTCTCATTGGATTTGGCGTGTGAGCAAGCTCAGGCTCTCACCCAGAACCTAATCATGGGAATGAGTCGGCAAGCCATAGCAGGACAAATTCCCATGGAAGCAATCAACTTAATTTGGCCCCATGTAATGGAGGAAGAATTAGTCCTCCAGCCCTGGTGGAGACTAGTTAATGTTTCCTACAATCACCACCAGCAAAGCTTGCAGTTATTCTTGATAACTGTGGCAGGCAAAGAAATTAGAGTAAGCCACCCAGTAATTCGACTGGGATTACAGATGAATGATAACTCAGTAATGTACTCCAGAGATCCTAACACGTGGGCCTGGCAGAAAGATAATGTGTGGAGCACATTAAATGTAAAAGGGTGTAGGAGAAAAGAAGGTTTGGCTCTATCTGTGATGACCAAGCATTGGAGGAACATTATGAATTCCACAACCTGGAAATAAGTCTCACTGTTCCTTGGATGTTATCCAGAAAGAGCGGTCTGTTATTAACTATGTTATTAAAGCATGTGTGTGTGTAAGAATGAAATGTAATGTTGTATTGATTAATGGACATTAGATTCAACCCATAGTGCCTTACGTTAATCACTGTTTCTGTAATGTAACCACCAGTGTTAATTGTGATATTAAGGTTACTGTGTCTATATGGACTGTACAACATTTAAAAGCCTATGCTGAGCTCTACAAGGAGGTTCCCCCATTTCACTGGGACTGGGTCTCACTGCCATTAAGGGACTATTAACTCATCCCTCCAAATGGGGGGAGGGAATGGCAAACTTGAGATTCAACCCCACAACCAGGAGATCTCTAGGCTAACAGCTACCGTTACAGACATAGGCAATCACTCCTAGTGGGAAACTTTCCTTGGGTGGAGCCCCAGTGCAACAGGTCTTTTGAATATCATGTGACACCCCTTTGTGGTGATCATCGGTTTCCAAATTATACTAGCAATTGGTCTGATTCTGCTGGTTTGTTGGATACAACGACTGATGTGGCGGCTGCAATGGATGGAAGATCAGACCCGGTTGCATGGAGTAAGGCTGTGATGGGGATACTCGCTCAGCGCAAGCACCCCATCAATGGGTGGACTTGCTACGAGTCAGCTCTGTGTTCTTGGGGAACCAGGGCGCAGTGTCCAGACTGTCTGACTCATGAAGGACACCCCCCCCCCAGCCTCTGCTTGAACCAAAACCGAAGAGAGAAAAGACTTGCAGAGAGCAGTGAAGGGTGGTGGGAGACACTCCTAGACCCCTCCTGACAAGGGTGATAGGATTAAGGCAGCTCCCCTAGCATCATCTGCATCAAAGATGGGACAGGGACGCATCTCCATTAGCATTCAGAATAGAGAACAGAGATTCCAAAGCAAGAACCGCACTGAACTCTGGGACCAGAGAAGCAGGGAAGCACTGCATGATGGGGGATCTCTGCTCCAGATGTTAATGAACCCAATGCCTGCACACACCCAGCTCAGCAGTTATCAGACCAATTCTAGTAATGAATCATTGATTGATATCCAAAATACTGAAGCTGCCTAACTTCATTGTGAGCTCCCTCCAAGGAACACCGCCCATAGCCGAGAGTGATCAGCTCCTATTGTCTGGCCTAAAGAAAACCCTTGAGTCATCAGTTTACCCATAAACAAATCTAATGTTCTTGCTTGAACCATTGCTGTTTCCCTACAAAAAAAAACCCTACCCACACTCCAGTAAGTGCTCTGATGCCTGGATCCAAAATCTGCATCAGTTCCATTGGGATTTCATCTTTTCCTGACTGATCGTGCTGGGGGCTCTGCCTGTCTCCAGCACTCAGGACCCTGAGCTACCACCATCACCTGGGAACCCCAACCAGTTCAAGCCTCATGGAGTGGTGAGATCTCTCTCTCTCTCTTTTCTTTTCTACCTCAGGTATAACTTTCTAATCCTGACTTGTTTGATCAGGTAGAGTTTTCCATATATGCCTTTTGTAACCTTTAATAATGTAACGGTTATGTTGGTTTAGGCTCTCCAAATTACTCTTATGGTTAAGCTGGTTGTTTCTCTCTCTCTCTGAACTTTACTCTTCTGTGTTTTTAGCTTCCCCATTTGCTCTGCAGCAACACTTCTTTTATCTAAGCTAAAGATCCCTGCAGCGCCCAAAATACTGCGGGGTTTGCTCATTAAGGGGGTTGCTACCAGTATAATTGTGACGTTAAAGTGCAGATAGGGACGTGCTGAACCTATAACATATGAGGGTGGCAGCTTGGAACTGCTGCTCGACCCAGACTACTGAGTCCAGGGGCACATAAGGGTGGCAGCCTGGAAGTGCTGTTCGACCTACCCTGCTCAGGCTTACTCTATTCCGGTGCGGTACCTTTGGCATATAAGGGTGGCAGCTTGAAAGTGCTGATTGACCCGGTCTACTCAGACTTGCTCTGTTAATGTGTGTGTGTGTGTGTGTGTGCTCATCTGATTCTGAGGCTGGAAGAACCCAGTCCTGGGGACCCTAGGTCCTGCAAGATAGCTCCATTGGGAGGGGACTTGCAGAAGGGAGAAGTAGAGCTCCATATGAAAACACAAGTGACACAAGCAGTACATTGATAGAAGTACAGACCCCCCCACAGAAGAGTAACCCGAATAAATGAATGTACCCCAAAGTAACAGGGAAATCTGGTAACACATCCCAGACATCAGGTCAGGTTGGGACCCAGCACAGCCTGCCCCATGCCCCCATCCACTCCCCATGGTTTTACAGGGGCCCTTCTGTCCTGGGAGAGTGGGAAGCCCCCCCCCAGGGCACCCACCCCTGCTGCTGCTCCCACCAGAGGAGTTCCCCGAGAGTGAGTGAGTGCCTCAAGCTGAAGCTTGGATGTGTGTTTTTTCTCTCCCTCCCTGACCCTGGCTGGGCTGGCAGTAGGGCTTCCCCTCCTTAAGCCCAGCTGGGCTGAGCTGGCTGGCCACAGGTAAGATCACCTGTGTAACCCTTCTGCACATCTAAGTTGGCAGCAAAAAGGGCCGGGTTCTGTATCTAGGGGGTCCGTTTCAATAACGCAATGCAAAACCGGCTCGAGCCCCCACCCAGTGACCTGGGACAATTACATACCATGCCCTGGGTGCCTCTAAGAGGCAATACTTTCCCTCTCGCAAGCACGGAGTCTGAGTGTAGCACAAAATGTTTAATAACATGAGGTAAACGACATCAGCATTAAATTGGAAAAACACCACAAACAGGATTCATAACACAAACCATGAGCAAAAAACCCACCCCAGCAAATTGGGCTGTGTCCTTTCCCTTTGGTTCTTGAATCCAGCAACCCAAAAATCACCCAGAGTCCCCAAAGTCCAACACCCCCAAAGTCTCTTGGGTCCAGCATCCACCCAAAGTCCCAAAAGTCCAACAAACCCCAAAGTCTCTGTCCCTGGTCAGTGCAGCCCCAGAGTAAAAGTGGGGGGGCACACAGGGTGTTAAGGGGCACCTTATGTGATCCATGGCCGGCCGTCTTTCCATGGGGTTCCGCCGCAGCCTTCACCACGAGCCAGTCCACTCCCTGCCGTCCCACGAACTGCTCCGCTCTACAAGCTGCTATGCTCACCGACCTGTGAGCCGCTCCAGCCGTCCCCGCAAACAGCTCCGCTCGCCGTTCAGGCCGCTCCAACCAGCCCCGCAAGACTCCACGCTGCTCCTCCAGTCGTCCCCACAAATTGCTTTGCCAGCTGCTTAGCAATATAGCTTCAGGCTCCCCCACTAGTTAACACAGCCTCAGTGATCTCAGCTCTTACTAACTTTAGCTCTTTCATGATTTCAGCTCTTAGCAATTCCAACTCATAGTAGGGGAACCCCAGTGTTAGTGCACCATTAGCCCAAAGTGAATTCAGCTCATTAGCCTGTAACTAGACTCCTAATGGAATCAAAGTTAGCTCTGACATTCAACAGTGGAGAGAGGAGGTAGTGCAATTGGTGTTGCAAACCCTCAGCTGGAACCCATACCATCAGGTACAAATACCTGTCCCCATCCTCTCTCAATTCACTGGGTTTTGTAACCCATGCCCCTTGTCAAGCAAGTGCTACTTAGGTAATGGTGAAGGACTCCCTCAGTCCTTCTGTCATACAGCAGATCCACTGGCCTTGATTCACAGAATCAGGGTAACAAAACTTTATTCTTCTTGCCCCAATAATAGAGAAACTGGGGATCCCACACCAGCCAAAGTAACCACTTTCAATTGCTGTTGTTTAATGCCAGGCGAGTGCGTGTGCCTATGCAAACCAGATCAGCCCCTGGAGTTCTTTTCCACACTCACCATAATTCACCACCCAGATGTCAGGGCAGAGCTCATCCTGACTCTGCTTACACCTGTGATGTATCAAATGCACCCCCATCAGCAGGTCACCCTGGGAAACTGCCCTTTACCACCCTGGTCAAAGGCCGACCATGCTGCCTCGGCACCCCCCACCCCATTGTAGCCGGTAGCAGCTGGAGAGGGAGCACAGCAAGGAGCTGCAGGGGGCAGCTGCCCGCTGCCCAGGGCAGGCAGGAATGCTCGGTGGAGGCACACGACCATTGGTGGAGCCAGGCCCTGGGACCTCTGAATTTCCTGGAGCCCGGGAACACGGGGCCCTACAACTCGCCACCCCTGGGCGCCATTGCAGTCACAGAGATGATTAATAGATCTCCCTGCCCCGCACTGCACCATCACCACCTTTGAAGTCTGCCTTGAGGAGCTGAAGTGAAAGAGTTCCTCCGCAGTGTGAAGGATTCAAGGGCAACGGATGGTGAGACTTCTTTGATCTGAGCATCTCACCACAATTTGCAGCTGTGACAATCCCCGTGTAATAGAAGCGAGATCCCCAATATATAAATGGGAAAACGGAGGCACAAGACTCAGTGGAGGGGGGGATTATAATAATTAAGGGAGATATCCTATCTCCTAGAACTGGAAGGGACATTGAAAGGTCATTGAGTCCAGTCTGCTGCCTTCACTAGCAGAATCAAGTATTGATTTTGCCCCAGAACCCTAAGTGACCCCCTCAAGAATTGAATTCACAGCCCTGGGTTTAGCAGGCCGATGCTCAAACCACGGAGCTATCCCTTTTGTTACTAGGTGCAAGATCCCCTTCTGCAACATTTGCCCTCATGCTGCTAAACTGCTGTCAAATCATTCCCTCCCCCCCAAAAAAATTCCCTGGAAGTGGCTGCATTTCAGCCCCAGGTGAAAGTCCCTTTGGAGGATTAACGCTAACTGTGTTAAAGGGTGGTCAGTCCTCACTCCAGAGCTGGCTGCATTTCAGTGGTTTGATTAATGTATCCCAGTATGCGAAGCTCTTCCGATGCTTGTGATATTGCATAGATCTCTTTCTCACAGGCTGTCCGCCAGCCGTGTGTGTGTGTGTGTGTGTGTGTGTGTGTGTGTGTCCCTCCCTTCTGCCCCCTACTGGAGGGGATGAGATCTGTGTGTGTGTGTCGAGGCCACTCCCCTGTCAAACCCCTTAATGAAAACCAATTTGATTTCATTTTGTTTAAAGAATTTTTGGAAACACCCACTGAGAACTACATGGAAGAGGAACAAGAGTAATAATATCTGGCTTTTTGGCCGCCCCAAGCAAAACAAAAAAATGGGGTGGCCAGAACAGCAAAGCAAAAAAAACCAAACATATGGTTTGTGTTATGAAACCTGCGGTGAGGCCGGAGCACGGGTGCAGGGGGATCGGCTGGGGGGGGGTGGGAGCGGGCGGGAGAGAGAGAGAAGGGGGCGGCCAGGGCTACAGCGGGGCCGCTGCTATGCGGCCCCTCCCGCTGCGCCGCCTCCTGCCGCCTGCCGCGAGGGCTCCGCTCCGGTCGGCGGGGAGGGAAGGAAGAGGACTGCCCTGCAGGGTGCTCTGGTTCTCCGTGCCGCTGCCTCCTACAGGGCGCCCGGAGCGGAACAAAAAAACAAACAAACCAAAAAAGCGGCCGTGCCGCCCTAGGATTGGGCAGAATGCCGCCTCCAACAATCTGCCGCCCCAAGCACATGCTTGCTCAGCTGGTTCCTGGAGCCGGCCCTCTATCCAGGGCGTCCCATCGTAAGAGAAGGTTTCCCACAACAAAAGGGCGCAATGTGCATTTGAACAGATGTAGGGGTAGGGGTCCCTCTGGACTATTTCACATAGTTCTGCAAACACTTGTCTTTGACAGATTACAACCCAAACTCCCTCCTCTAATCCCTATGCTGAAAATAACCCAAGCATTAGGAATTCCTACTTTCCCTGCTCTAACCTACTCCCTCCGCAGAGCCTGGCTCCCAGCCACACCTCCTGCTCTAACCCACTAACCCCACTCCCCTCCCAGAGCTGGGGATAGAACCCAGGAGACCTGGCTCCCAGCCCCCCACTCCCTTAAATTCAAAGTATGGCAGGAAGAAGTTTGTGGCCGTTAGCAGGTTTTGCAGGGAAGGGAAGGTTGGGGGGATGGGGCATTCTGAGAAGTGTTCACAGTGGGGGGTGAGACAGGGACGGGGCGGTGGCAGAGGCCGGGATCAGTACAGGATTTTGCTGTACACCTCATCCTCCGAGATGTACTTTCCTCCTCTCTGCTGGGCCACGGCACTAGGGGGAGTCGGCGTGGAATAGACGGTAATGGTCGCCTAGGAAAGAAAAGACAGGGGCTCATGTTAGCTAGAGAGTGCTGTGATGTAGGGAGCAGGGTGGGAGGCTCAGTAGAGGGTGCTCTCTGTTCAGTGCAGATCACAATGTCCCAGTGTGAGACTAGGGGGCGGTGTGCTGCAGGCCATGGGTTGGGGAGGTGTAGTGGGGGAACCTCTCCCTGTGCAGTCTGTGTTGATCCCAGTGCCCCAGTGCGGCAGTAGGGGGCACCGTGCTGTAAGGAGCAGGGTGGGAGGCTCAGAAGTGGTGGGCTCTCCCCTTAGAGTCTATGCTGACCCCTATGCAGTGAAAGGGGGAACTATGTTGCAAGAAGCAGGGTGGAGGTGTAATAAGGGGTGCTGTCCCCATGTAGTCATTGCTGACCCCAATGGACCAGGATGGCGCTGGGGGTCGCTGTGCTGCAGGGAGCAGGATCTGGGCCTCACAAGGGCTAGCGCTGTCTCCTGATCTTACCGAAGAGTTGCACCCTACCCTCGCATCTGCATCCTCTTCTCTCTTGCCCCTTTCCTGGGGGTTTCGACCCACTATGGGCTTCCCTCCAGGGATGTTCAGTAGCACTGGCTGGTTGTGGGTCACCGGCTGGACCTGTCCTTCACGGTTCCATTGCTGCAGAGCTAACCACACAACAGATCATCCCCCCTACCCTGCGGCCTCATCTCCCAGGGGAGCCCAGAGGGTGAATATCTCCTCCGTGCTGTCGTTCCCATCTTTAACTGCTAGGTGCAACCTCACATTAGAGTGTGGCAGTCACAAATTCCCCTCTTAAAGGGTAAGTGCCCCAGAGACCCCACCCCAGGCTTTGAGACTCCATGTCTCCCACCAGTGGGGGTGGTGTCTCCATCACCTGTGGGGGCACGTGGGAGTGTTACTCACCTGTGCCGGCCCCAGAGGGTCTATTGACATACACAGGCCTGAAGGAGGGAGAACCAAATATCAGTGGTGGAGCAGGGTCTGCTGACCAGTGCTGGGGTTCTGATCCCAGGACAGGAAAATTTAGGGTAATCAGGAGAACGGCACTGAGGATAGAGTAGGTGGGTGCAGTGGTTGGGTAAGATTACTATAGCTTGCATTCATCCATTCCCTCTCATTCATTCATTCATCTTTCTTTCTCATTCATCTCTTTGCAAACTCGGTCATTTATTCTCCTTCTTCCTTCCTTCCTTCCTTCCTTCTGGGATGGGCCAGTCTGTTGGGGTGGGCGGGCATGGACAGCCCTGCGAGGGATGGATAGAGCCAGTCCCTGAGGGGTGGGGGTGTATCGGCCTCTGGAATTGGGGAACTTACTGTGTCTCTGCCATGACACCACCTGTGAAGAGAAGGGGAAAGGGCTATTAAACAGGAGGGTGCTTGGTTCTGTGGACCTTGGGGCCTCAGCCAAAAGCGAAGGTCTCAGGATCGCTATACTCAGTGTGAGGTGTTTGAACAGGGAACCATTTTAGAGTGACGTAGGATGTTGTGTGCTGATGCTGTGGGGGGAAAAACCCACCACTTGAAAGGGGGAATCTCCCCGTTCCGCAGATCGGACAAGGCTGCAAGGCCGGCTGTTGGGGTGAGACGTACCAAAGAGAACAGGGAAGTACCGTGTTCCCAAGCAGTGGCTCTCGCTGGCATCTCATGGGGTCTTTTCACTTGTTACCTTTTGTTTCCAAATTCCAATTCCTGCTTTTCTGCATCTTTACCTCTAGCCCCATGAAATAACCTGCAGTTCGGTGTCCCTGGCCAAGCACCTCGCATGGAGGAGAATGGTGCTCTAAGTTGAAGTTGGTGAACCAGGTACATCCCGGCCACCTGGAAGCCGAGGGAATAGGCAGGCGGATGTGACCGGGTTGGGGGGCCAGTCTGCTTTCATAAGAGCAGGGCTTGGAGCTGGTGGCCGGGGAGCATATGCTCTGTCAGCTGCCCACCGGGCTCCCTTCTCCTGACTGACTCTGAAAAGTGCCCCCCGCATGTCTGCAAACGGTGGAATCTGATACTGATACATGTGCTTTGAACTCTGCACGAGGTAACATCCAGGGATTATAACTAAAAAAGACCTATTGGATCCCCCCAACTTCCTAGTCCCAGGTTCTCCCACCCCCAAATCCAGGTGCTGGCAGCAATTCACGACTCCTCCATGGGAGACCCAGCTTCCACCCCTCCCCCGGTCTCCCCCCAGTAGTACCTTTCCTCCTCCTGCAGAGGCAGATGAGGAGAAGCAGTAGGGGGAGCAGAACTACGGCACCGACACATCCGGCTACTAGGGGGATCCACGGAGGCCAGGCTGGGGATGAGAAGGGGACAGGTGAGTCACCGGCAAACGAGGGGTATTTTGCGCCCACTGCTAGAACACAGAAGCTGCTCTGGGCTGGAGTTCTGCCCTCTGTGGCTCAGACGTGGGAGACGGACCCTGGGTCAAAAATCCCACCAGAGTGTCTCTGGTGAGACACGTTCTGTCCCGGCCCCCTTCATCCCTTATGCTCCATCTCCCAGGGTTGATGCCTGGCTCTGATTTCTCCCCCATCAAGCAGCTTGCCCAGTGGTTTGGGGGTGTATCTGAGGGTATGTCCCCACTGCATTGTGAACCCGGATGTGCAGGACTTGGGCTGGTGGAGCTGGTGCTTCTCAGTCCATGCTGGGGTTTGAATGGCTGCACCCGGGTTACTGGGCCGTGCTAAGGCATCCAAACTGCACCACACAGACCTTCTGAGCCAGGTCTGGGGCTTGAGCTGTGTCCACACTACAAATGGACTGGACTTGAATCTGCATCACAGCAGGGCTTGGATTCTTACCTGTCCCTGCAGCAGAACCCAGCTCCTGAGTGCTTGCTGACCTAAGTCAGACTGATTGATGTGTGCATGGAAGAGGGGCTGGGGTTTAAACCTGAGTGAGAGCTGGGCTTAGTGTGAAGTGTAGGCATACCATGAATGGACCCTGGGGAAGCCTTCGCTGTCACAGTGATGTTCACAGCCCGGCTCCTGGGGGATGGAATCCACCTTCCACTCATGTTCTCCTCATACCCGCAGGTGAATTCCCCGGTGCTCTCGGGACCGGCCCGTGGGATGCTGAGCACAGAAACGTGCAGAGAGCCAGTGCCAGGCTCCATGGCGGTGATCTCAGACCCCATGTCCCCGGCGATGACATCAGCTCCATCCTTGTAGAAATGAAACCTCCACTCACTGGTGTCCTTGGGGGCCATGCAGGCCATGAGCAGGGGGAGCCCTTCGCTCACTTCTCCTGATGGCGGATCCACGTTCAGCTCTGGCTGCGGAGGGGGATCTGAGGGGAGCAGGACAGGGGAGGAGTCAGCAGAGAAACGACTCTGATGAGTGTCAGGAAGGGGGGCCTATACTGTATAATTGACACTAGGGGCAGCAGTGGGTGGGGGGAAGGAAGGGGCGGCTATACTGTATAATGGGCACTAGGGACAGCAGAGGGTGGGGAAGGGGCGGCTATACTGTATAATGGGCACTAGGGGCAGCAAAGGGTGGGGCCGGGGAAGGGGTGGCTACATTGTGTAATGGGGACTAGGGGGCAGGAGAGGGTGGAGGTGGAGAAGGGGTGATTGTACTGTATAATGGGCAGCAGCGGGTGATGGGGAAGGGCAGAGGAAAAAGAGATTGGGGGGCATCTCTTTTATCCCCCCAACCCCACTGCTCATCTGGTTGTCTAGCACCACCTGAGATGTGGGGAGAGACCCCGGCGGGAGCATCCCAAGGGTCAGAGCCTCACCTGACACTGGTACAGTGATGCTGTTACTGTTCTTAGATGCAATCTCCTCCCATCTCCAGTACTGACAGGTGTAGGTGCCGTCATTCCCCCTCTGCGCTGTGAGCTCCATCCAGGGACCCCCGCTGGCAGCTGGCAGCTCTTCCGGGGTCTGATCCCCTCTGTGCTGGTGGAACCTGAACCCCGCCACCTCCTCGCCACGGGGGGCTGAGCAGTTGAGGGTGACCTTCTCCCCGGGCAGGTACACAGGGAGCTTGGGATGCAGAGAGAGTTTGGGGGCCAGTGGAGGAGCTGCAATAGAGAGAAAGGGGTCAGTGCAGAAGGGCAACTCCCCAGAGTCAAGAGAAGTCGATATGGGGATTTCAATGACCCCCCAGCCTATGAAACACCCCCACAGCAAACACCCCGCAGGACAGATGCTAATCCCCAGTCTGAGTGGAACGGCATCTCACAACTGGCAGAGATGTGGGGGAACAGCTACAGTCCTAACCGAATAAGCACCTCAAAATACAACAGGTGAAATTCCTGGCAAGACTTTTGAGTGATTTACAAACAGAAGTGCTGAACTTTGAGCTGCTCAACTTGGAACAAATGAGCCTTCACAAGCCCACATTTGACAAGGATATGATGCCAGAAATTTATGGTCTCCATAAATTTCCCTACTCAAGAAAATTGAGGTTACGCTCAGGGATCACTGAGGATGAGACACAGGTAATGAGCTCCAGCGCTAAAGAGTGAGAAATGTGCTAATGGTATAAATCAAGCCATGGTTTGATAGTTTAATACTAATCGATCATGACGATGGATGTTGAATGGTCTTTTTCATCGTGTGTCCTCCACCACAATCATAGGTGTTCCCAGTGCTGGGCACATGCTATGGCCCAGTCTGCAGATCTTTTCCCAAGAGCTGGCAGACCAACAGATGTTCCCTAGTTTGTGTTTGCCCACGGTCACATGTGACTGGATCATTGGACCAGCCCCACTTCCACAGATTGACTTTGGAACTGCCAACTTTTGTTTGGAGATGATTTAAAGATCTCCAAGTCGACCAATCCTTCACTCCTCTGGGGAGGCATTTGGCATATCACTGTACATTTTGACAACCTTGGTGAGTATTTCAAGTCATGTGTGCCACGTTTCCAGTTGTGTGGTCATGGATCTTTTTAAGCAATTCCATTACAGCTAGGAAGCTTTTCTGTGATTTCAGGGCCACCATTGGCCATGTACTGGATGTCTGGGATGGCCAACGCATGCACATCATGGCCCACATCAGACTGTCTCAATCTGCAAATCCTGCTGAACACCTACCACTACAATATGTGGAATGTGAAAAATAAGGGCTGTTTTATTAGTTTAATCTTCCTAGTTCATGACGATGTAGGTTGAATGGTAAAAGAATCATGGAGTTATGTTGGTGCAATGCCAATGATTTGTAACAACATAGAAGAATGAAAACAACTTATGAACGTTTGGGTAAATGTATAACTGGAGACATGGGATGACAGACATAGAAGCACAAATTAATATATAAAAACAAAGTGACCGAGGGCCCAAATTGGAGAACACTAGTCCAGAGACTGAGACAAATTTGGAAACTTGGGGCCCTACCTGTTCAGTCCAATCTGGCTTATTGTTTGATCCATGGAAGGAGTAGGGCCTCTCCAGAACACACACGAAAAGGGCAAAGGGGTGCTGCAGGCAAGGCTGGACTCACCAGTCACAGTGATAGAGACAGAGTTGCTCTTCCCTGACAGGATCGCTTGTCCAGATCGGATTATCCAATAGGCACAGGAGTATGCCCCAGCATTCCCAGTCATAGCCGTGCGCTCCAGCCAAGCCCCCTCATCCAGCTCGGAGATCTGCTCCCCTCTTTGATGGTAGAATCTGTATCCCTTCACCTGTTCGTTGCCAGGAACTGAGCAGGTGAGGTTGACACGTTCCCCCTGAAAATAGATGTTTTTCGGGAGGTCCAGATTGATTTGGGGGGCCAGCGGGGGGAGTGGGACACCTGGAGAGAATGAAGAGCAGAGAAAGCAAGGACAGAAATGGAAGGGCTCTGAATGAAGAGCACCTGGCTGATTGTGCAAATAAAATGGGGAGCTGTCACATACCCCTTGGAGAAGCTACACCCTCACTTCCACCTTTCAACAGAGAATCTCTTCATACCTCCCATCCCCTGGTGGCCACCCTCTGCGCCCCAACAGCGAAGAGCAAATCAGAGCGTCCTTCTATGCCAAACTCAGCCAGAAGTGTAAGGACAAGCCAGGTGGAGAAAGAGCCCAAGAGATTGACTGTCCAGCCCCCTGAGGTCAACCATCCAGTTGCCTGGTCTCTGTGGCTCTTCTTGCCATGGGATGCTGTGATGGCCAACAGTATATCTGGATTTCCAGAAGTACTGGATCCATTCATGGAGGACAGGTCCATCAATGGCTCTTAGCCAAGATGGTCAGGGACGCAACCCCATGCTCGGGGTGAGGCTGAACCTCTGACTACTAGAAGCCATGATGGACGCCTGGGCTGGATCCCTCCATAATTGCCCTGTTCTGTGCGCTCCCCCTGAGCTCTGGTATGGGCCACCATTGGAGACAGGCTACTGGGCTAGAGGGACCAGGCACTATCATGGCAGCTCTTATGTTCTGATGCTGGTCCCTGCTATCACGTCAGGGTAACAGAATCTCTGGAGGTGAACTCAGAACCCATTCGGGACAGCTGCAGCGTTGGCCAAAAGGTTTCTGAGACCACGGAAGGCCCTGAAGAGAGACAGTGAGGACTGACCCCTCCAACAAACCCCCAGTGCTATGGAGCTCCCACCACCCTATCCCAGGAGATGGCTGATTTGTCCAAAGGGAGACGACACCCAAATTCATTTGCTACCACGCCATATTTCCCTCCCTGGTCATTAACATTCCTTCCCCACCTAGAGATGTTTTCTCTGAGGAGCCTCAACTCTGGGTTCACCCACTTCATTTACTGATTTTCTCCATTTTTGTGCCCATTACAGGGAAGGTTGATTCGTCTTTAAAGACCATCAGGTGATGCTCCTGGGATAAGACAGGTGTAAGCCTATAGCTAACCCAACAGGCCAACCTGTGCTCGGTCTCTTTGGAGGCAGTGAATTTAATAATTCCTTTGAGTCTCCGAACAGCAGGACTGGGAATTGCAGGGAGATGCCTCGGGAACATCAATGACCCTCTGGTGCTATTTTCTTCCCACCTTCCTTCAGAGGTTCAGCCGAAGATGGAGACCAATTGACCACCGCGAAGGTAAAGAATCCCCCATCCAATGTGGAGTCTTCAGTCGGGCCCAGATACCAATCCCCCAATATCAGACAGCATTCATCAGCTTTACAGACAGATTGCTCAGTCCATTGCAGACATACCATGCGGTAGGCCACACCCCCTCCAGTCCGCAGGCCAGATATCTGGACAGCCATCGCCTGACCCAAGAGGTGTAGATGGAAACATGACTCACCTGTCAGATGGATTGAGAGGGGGGCACTCGGCAGTGACTGGATCATTCTCCCTGAGACACTGATCTCATAGCTGCAGGTGTAAGGGCCGGTAGCATCCAAATCAGATTGATGGAGCTGGAGATGGGCACCCGGCTGTGAGATAATGACATTCCCCTGCCTCAGGAACTGGTACCTTTTAGTCACATGTGCCGGAGGGGCCGAGCATACTATGGTAACAGGGCTCTTCCCGGGGGGATCAGAAATCACAGAGATTGATGGAGCAAGAGGGAAATCTGCGAAGAGCAACAATAGGAGAGAAGAGGGGGTGTTAATGTACCGAGAGTGTGGAAATAGCAGAGCAATTGGGGTTGAGGAAGTGGGGTCTAGAGGTCAAATCGAGGCATGGGGAGGGACCCAGGACTCCTGGATTTTATCCCTGGCTCTGAGAGGGGAGTGAATTTCAGTTTTTGAAAACCTGACACAACTAGAACGAGGAGAACCAGGCAGTGAAACTGAGCTGATGCCCTTGACAGCAGCTAGATTGCTGGTTGTGTCTCAGCCACTGTCGGGGGAGAAATGCCAGTGACCCCAGCTGAACCAGCGCTAGGAAACAGATGCACCAGTTGCTAGGGCCAAGCAGAGATGGCTTCGCTCTGAGATGGTTTCCCACCCAGACTCTGCTCCCCCGTACAGGCAGGTGTATGCTTTCGGGATCCCCATCACAGCCGTGAGCCCCAGCTGAGTACCCCTGATCTGAGCAGAGAGACCTGCAGAGACCTGCACCCCGATTTCATTGCAGAAGCCATATCTCCCCCCTGGGAGCCGAGCACTGGACAGTAACATGCTCCCCAGGGAGACAGACAGAATGCTTAGAGGCAAGAGAGGCCATGAGGGCCGGCTGCCCCCTGCACTCCAAAGGGCTGTGAGAAAGTTTCCTAGGAGATGCTGGTTCAAACTGGGCTCCTTTAGGGCTTGATGAAATGAAAAGTAAGAGGCCCCCAGCTCGCACTCCAGAGGCCGTGCTCACGCAACGTGGCTGGCCCAGTGCTTGTGGTGAGACCACGTGGACAACATATACAAAGTAAATAGCCTGAAATAGATCTCAGTCATCATAATTCTTACTTTGCCTAGTGGTAAATTTCAGTTATGAAGGTTGGAAATATTTCTGTTGCTTTGTCTGTGAGCAGCAAAGTCAGTGTTTACTGACAAAAATTGAATACAGAACGGACTCATGTTCCGGACTACATATGCTAAGATGCACAGCGGTCACCGTTCTAGTTGAACTGCTGCAAAGGAACATGGGGGACTTAGTTCTCAGAGGGGGGCTGGCCAGGAAAGGAGAAAGGGAACATGAAGCATCAGAACTGAAACTCCCATCAGGCACCACAACTGCTCCTGGCAGATACATGATATGAAAAGAGCAAGGACTTTGAAGGACAGAGTGAGAATTCAAAGAACCACAAGCACTATTCAACAATGTGCCGTATCTGAGTTGAAAGGCCAGAAGGGACCATCATGAAGTTCCTTTAAACCAGAATTAAACCAGCAACCTAAAACTTAGCAACGCTCTTGAAATCTACAGTTCAGCTCGCCACCAGCTCAGGTGCTAAAGAAACCTCTATATAGCTCAACATGTTTAGCTTAACCAAGGTGAAGGGGTGATTTGATTACGGTCTATAAGTGCCTAATGTGACGACAGAAATCTTATACCAAAAGGCTCTTCAATCTGGCAGCCAGAGATCTAACAGGATCCAATGGATGAATGCTGAAACTAGACAAATTCAGACTGGAAATAAGGTGGAAATTTTCAACAGGGAGGGGAATTCATTACTGGAAGAACGTATCCATGGCTGTGGTGGATTCTCCATCACTGGCCGTTTTTAAAACAAGGGTGGGTGTTTCCCTAGAAGATCTGCTCTAGTTCAAACAGGAATTACGTTGGCGACGTCCGATGCAGATGGGACTAGGTGATCACAGGGTCCCTTTTTGGTTTAAGAATCTGTGAAACAGTTTTGGTTTGTTTGTGGAGGTTCATTGTTTTTGGGGTAGGTGGAGCAAGGCAACAAGGCCATCCACAAACAGCATGGGGACCTTGGGGGTGGAAGTGAGCAGGCTGCTGTGGGTTGAGGTTTCACATCAGATTGAGATGGGGACAGGAATCCCCTATTAGACAGCAGGAGAAGGGACTCACCCATCACTGATATCCAGACAGGCTGGCTGCGTGCAGAGTAGATGGTCTGTCCGTCTCTCACTGCCTGGTACTCACAGCGGTACATCCCGGTCTTCCCTGTCTCAGCTGTCAGGACCAGCCAGGGCCCCCCGGGCAGGCCAGTAGTTTCCGTGAAGACCCGTTCCCCGTGCGGATTGTAGAACTGGTAGCTAGTCACTGCCTCCCCGCCAGGGGCCAAGCATCTGAGGGTGAGACGCTCCCCCGGGACATACACAGGCTGCTGGGGGTCCATGATGACTGTGGGGGCTTGCGGGGGGGGCTGAGGAAGGGCACAGAGATTCAGGAGATGTTACACTCCCCCAGCCAAGTGCTGCCTCCCAATTCCTGCCCCCCTTGGCTGTAGCCAGCAGCCCTCGCATCTCTCTGTTCCTCCCACAAAACAAGACACCTGGTGTCTGCACCCCACACAGCCCAGAGCTCTGGTTGTATCTCTCCTGGCCTCACCCCACCCCTGTGCTCCATGGGGACACAGCAGGAGCCCCTGTCACCTCTAGGGGGTTCTGGTTCCCGCCTGGCCACGCCACACGTCACGGGCTCCACCAGGCATGGAGCAGCTCAGTCAGCTCTGTGGGGGTGCTGAGACCGGGCGGATGAGGGAAGTAGAAGTGGGGTGGTGAGATCAGAGGAGATGGCAGCTACGGAGAGAGACCTCCTCCATGGAAACCCCCAGGCTCAAATCCCAGGCCACGTCCAGGCTTGCAGCCAGCACTGCTGAGATTTCACTCTGCATGTGGCCCTGAAGCCCAGGTTAGAGTCTGTCTTTGGGGTGCTTCATTTCAAGCAGCTTACAGGGGTCTGGTTCTAAGCGGGAGGGTGGTTCAGCCCTTTCAGAGAATCCAACACCTATAAGGCCTTCAGGGGACCTCAGAAAATGGAGCCACCCACAAATCACCAGTCACTTTAGGAAGTCTTGCCTGGGGCCCCGTGCAAGTCCCGAATCTGGGAGCTGAGTGGAGCATAAACAGAGTGAGACGGACTCAGAGGGGGGGGTGGGAGGGTCCCTGAACACAATGCCTGGAAGGGGGGTCACTACACACAATGCCTAAGACCCCAAAGTGAGAAGCCAGGCACACAAGGGCATAGTGAAATCAATGTCCCCTGTCTGGTCTCATTCCCCACCCCAATGACCAGCCAGTTCCTCTGGGGAAGGATTGGAGCCAGCAGCCCCTTGAGGTGAAAGGCCCCGTGTTCCATTCTCTGATCCAACCAGCCAGATTCCCCCGCCATGGGGCCTGACTGGAACTTGAGGTCTGCTCAATGGGGTGACCTCTTTTCATGGAGGGAATCCACTTGGACGGACAGCTAGGGTGTGTGTGTGGATCTGGTCCCTCCTTACCTGCAGGTGACACCAGCCAGGAAAGGATCTGGAGAGAAGCTGAAGGAGAGAAGAGGAGAGATGGGCAGTGAGAGCTCTGGGGATGACACATGTAGGAAGGGGGCTGGGGATCAGGGAACGTAATTTAGGGACACGTGAGCCCAGGTGGATGAGGCTCAAAATCTATTTCCCTAGGAGAGAGCGACAGGCAGTAGGTGGAACGAAATGACCATCGGGGAAAGAACAGGAGGTTGATACTCAAGTAAAGCCCTAGGAAAGCAGCCATCTGGTGACTGTGAGTCTATTTGCAGAAGCCCGAGGCTCAGGGTTCGTGCTCCCTGCACAGAAAGGTCCCATGAGGAGACCCCACGTGGCTGGGAAATGCCGGATGCCCGCCAGACTATCATGGAATGGAGGCTGGAGATGGAGTCTGGGGGACGAGATGCCATGAAGAGCTGGAGGTGGAATAGGAAGGTGAGACACATGCAGGGAAGGGGGGAAAGGAGACACATGCTGAAGGGGGAGTGCAGCGTCGCTCACCTAGGAGATGGAGGAGCTCCATGCTGGGTGTAACAGGATGCTGCTGCCGGGTGAATCTGCTCCTTCAATGGGCTACTTAAATAGCAACTGAGCTCCTACAAATATCTGTGACCATCTGTCCCATGGAGAAAGACACTTCCCCAAAGTCTTCACATCCAAGAAAGGAACCAGGTCCTGGGATGGGCCAGCCGGTCTCTGAAAGGAGGATGGAAGTGTGGTGATGATGTAGCCTCAAGACTTGCTGATCGCTGGGGAACCCTGGTGTCCGCGATGGAGAAACCTTACGGATTAACAGGGGAGATGGAATGAAAGTGAGAGAGGGAAAGGGGGACTGAGACAGAGACAAAGAGATGAATGAAGAGACAGACTGCTTCACAAATAGAACAAGTGAAAGGAATAAGAAAGAGAGTAAATAGATGAATGACAGAGCAAGAGTGAGAAAAGGAAAGGGTGAATGAGACACTGACAAAAGGATGAGTGAAGAGGAAGAAGAAGAGACAGTGCCTGAGGAAGAGGAGTGATGCATATGGAGAGAGTGAAAGATAAAGGCACAGCAGGAGAAGTGCAGAGGGAGGTCACTGGCCGAGAAGGAGCAGGAGAGTCAGAAACAGAACGATTGAATGAGACACAGCCGGAAAGAGGAGTGGAGAGGCTGACTGTGAGAGAAGGGGAGGGGCAGAAAGGGGAGGAATGAAAGTCAGACACACAGAGGGAAAGTGTGAATGAGAGAGAGAGACGGAGGAGTGGGGAGGATGAAGAGGAGGGTGGCAGAGCGAGGTAGGGAAAGGGGGAGATGGAAGGAAGGCGTGAATGAGGCAGGCACGGAAGGAGGGGTGCAGGGTGAGTTATTCACCTGGAGCAGGGAGAGACATTTAGCTCAGTGCTGGCCCTGGAAGCTGCACCCCCAACCCCTGTCCCTTGCAGGCCACCTGCTCCCCTCTGATCCACAGCCAGAGGAAGTGCTGCCTAAGGGATGCAGCCGCCTCCCCGCCCCAGCATCAAGGCACCACATGCTGTTGTCTGACCGCGGCCAGCCGGGGGGCTCCCAGCACGCCTTGCAGCTCCCAGCCGCTCTACAGGGCCTGGTCCAACAATAGCAGAGGGGTCAGCTACAGGGTAACCAGGTAGGCTCCTCACCCCATCCATTACCATGGCCACATACACCAGGGGGCATGGGCCCAGCACCAAACCCGCGCTCCCGGCTGTGAAGGACCATGGGGCCAGCACTGGGGCATGGCAGTAAGCACTCACTGGGAGGGGAGAGAGCCCCCTAGAGAGCCCCACCATGATCCCTGCAGCACAGCGCCTCCTAGCACTGCCCTGGGACACGGGGGTCAGCACTAACTCAGAACATGTAACTAGACAGAACTGAATTAGACCCGCACTTCTCACCCAACTCGCCCGTCGCCGCTCTCAGGAGAACGCCACGTGGGCAGGGGTCACAGACGTGTCTCAGCCGGCAGCGTCACCCAGCAGCTGAGTCATGTAACTTTTCACAGGAACGGAGACGGGGCTGGTGGCTGAGCTAAAGGAACAACCTCATGCCAGAGACCGTTCAAGCTGACACAGAAATGGAGTTTGGCCTAATTTTGGTGCCTCTTTATTTATCCCTGTGTCTCTCTGTGTCCTGTCCTTCAACCTCTTCCTTCCTTTGTAGTACAATGGACGAGGTTTCTCTCCTCCAGAGTCCTCTGCCTCACACATCCTCCCCCTTCCTCCCATCCCCCTAGAGAGTCCCCATCCCACTCTCCAAACTGTTCTCCTGTTTTCAGTGGCATCACGGCTAATTTGGGGTGTGACGGTGGAGCCTGGGGTGGCTTTGCAGCTGTTTTTGGAGAGCTCTTCCCAGTCGTGGGTTGCAGGCTGGAGAAAGGACAAAGCAACTTCTCTGAAAATTTCACATGTGTTTCGTGCGGGTTGGCATCACAGGCAGATGCGACTCGCTGGGCTATAGGCAGGGTTGGGGCCTGTAACGAAGAGAAAACTGAAGCAAAACATGGACTAGGGAGAAAGCTAAGATGGTTTCATTGGGACTGGGAAATTTCCCTCCTGAGCAGCCCCCGAGAGCCTGCGCCAGAGAGAAAGGACAGCCAAGGAAAGGCCCTGACTTCCTGGGGTTAGCTCTGATGCTGCTGCCAAGATCCTGCTGACAGACTGCTCCCCTAAACACCCCCTCTGGGCTCATTAGCCCTGGCACCCCTTGAGATCCCGACTGCCCCAAATTTCCTAGCTCCAATCAGAGCCTCTTAATGTTCTCTCAAATTTTCAGATAAGCCCTTTGTTGTCCCAGCAGGGCTCTTATATCTGTGTCTGGCCAGTTTCTCAATATTACACCCAAGGGAAGGGATGCAAGTGCCACAAGCCACTGATGGGCTGATTCCTTGTCATGGCCTCTTCCCGGACCCCAGACTGGCTAAAGGACCCCCAGAGTCGTGGGGGTTCTTGTGCAGAGTGGAAGCCAGTGTCCGAATGAGCTCCCCCTTGCCATCCAGCGATGAACTGGGGGGGGGTCAGTCTTCGGGAGCAGTGCGTCTATTTGCATCGACACAGCTACTCTACCTGGGTGTTCAGTAGCCAGGGCTGCTTTGCCAGTGATCAGTTGGGGCCATTCCAGGATGAAATTCCCTGTAGGATTGAACACCGGGGTAATGAAATGTCATGTCTTTAATTGTACGAGCAAAGGGCAGCAGAAGTGTCCTTAGCAGGCCCTGATTGAGGGCATCACCAACAGTCATGGTGGATTCTCCATCACTCGCAAGTTTTAAATCCGAAATCGGGGAGTTCCTAGTAGTTCTGCTCTAGGGATTGTTTTAGGGAGGTGTTACACAGGGGCTCAGATGGGATGATCACAGATTATGAAGCCTGAAGGAACCATTATGAGTAGCCCCATGGCTATGGAACTCATCTAGGATGGAGAAGACCGAGGCTCAACTGCTTGACTCAGACCAGAGACCTGAAACTGGGTTCTCCACATCCAAGATCAGGCCAGTGAAAAGAAATTTGGGGCCCTGTACATCATGTTCACTTGAGTCTCACTCTCTCCCCTGTTACAGACATTTTGGGGGGTGGGGTGCAATTCAAAACTGTTCTGCAATTGTTTCATCTGCATGTGGCAAAGAAAAATATTTGAAATCTCAAAACATTTCCCAGGCTGGGACAACCCTTTCCCACTGACTCTAGAGGTGGGTTCAATTCCTTACTGGGGGAAATGGAGGCAAGGGGAAGGAAAGTGCAAGAGTTTGGAAAGATCAACAAAAATATTTTGGAGGCGGACTGGGGATTTATAATCCGTATAGATACCCCACCATGGGGGAATTCCCAAGTCCAGAAATGATAACAAAGGGGTGTCACTAAACGTCACTTATTTTGTAGTGTCTTAGGTTTGAACTTTTGCTCCTCGACTCTAGCAGAACCCTAGTTAGTGGCTGAGAATCTCACTGGACTCAAAGGAGTCAAATAAATCAAGACCTTTGTTGTGCAGGGGTGACACTGGAGAGAGGCTGGAAGTCAGAAGAGTTGAGAACTCCAGGGACGGGAAAGAGAGAGAGAGAGAAAGGCAGGGGGATAAACAGAGAGTCAGCCACTGACCCAGAACAATGAGAACACGTTCAGTCCTTGCGGTGTCTTGAATAACCTGTGGTTTGAGGTTGTTCTTTCTGCTCAGTTGCCTGTCCCGTCTCTGCTCTCATAAAAAACAACAGCTGCTTCCCCCTTAGGCCACGTGGGGATGAAATGACCCTAGCCCCAGGGATCGCAGACATCTGCTCCTGGTTAGTGCTACCCGCTGAGACACAGCGGGGCATAAAATAGCACACCCTGCAAATGCAACATACGTCTGAGACGTGCAACCACAAGACTGAAGTGACCACCTTAGCTTAAACTAGAATGTCTTGCAACACAGGCTACTTTGCAGGTTGGGGGAGGGGTCTCAATGCGGCTCGAATGTCCCACTGCAACTCTAGAGGGTATTGGATTGCAGAGGGCAGAGAGTAGCTCTGTAGGGGGCGCTCTCCCCTCACACCTAGTCCTGGCCCTCATGTCCTCATTCAGCTCTAGGGGGCGCTGTGCTGCAGAGAGTGGTTGGGAGGTTCAGTAGAAGGTGCTGTCCCCTAAACATCAGCATTGATCCCCATGTCCTATATAATACAAACAAGTACTTCCTCTTGCTTGTATTAAACCTGCTGCCTCTTCATTTCCTCAAGTCACCCCTGGTTTTTTTGTCATGGGAAAGAGAGAAGTAAGCAGAGCAATCTGAGATAGGAGAATGCCTCTAAAATTGAACAGTAAGATCTACACAATGGTTATTAGGCCTGTACATTTGTACGGCTCCAAATGTTGGGGGCCGAGGAAAAGAACGGGTAGATCTCGAATGCTGTGGAAAAGAAAATGTTAAGATGGAATCTTGGAGTTGCAAGGATGGGCCATGCTTGGAATGAACGAATCAGGGAAAGTGTGTAGGTGGTACTGGTTATCGAAAAGCTGAGGGACTCCCAGCTTGGATGGTTTGGGTATGTGAAAAGAGAATAAATAGTGTGATGGGGCAAGGCCAGATGGCTACAGTAAAGTAGTGAGGAACAGGTATGTTAGCCCCAGGCTAAACAAATCCCTGGTACCATTGTTACCAAATGGCATTTGCCTCAGGTTAATCAAGACACCTGGGGCCAATTAATATCCTTCTAGAAGGCAGTGGAGATTGCTAGATTAATTGGGACACCTGAAGCCAATCAAAGGCTGGCTGGAACTAGTTAAAAGCCTCCCAGTTAGTCAGTGAGGTGTGTGTGTCAGGAGCTGTAGGAGGGAGCTGTGCTGTTGGAGGAACGAAGCAGTACAAATCCATATTAGGTGCAAGGAAGGAGGCCCTGAGGTAACGGTGAAGGAGATATTGAGTGGGGGCTGCTGTGGAGAAGTGGCCCAGGGAAGTGAACACGTCCTATTTCCAAAAAGTCAACTACCATATCTGCTAATTTTAGGATCCCTGGGCTGGAGCCCGGAGTAGAGGGTGGGCCCGGGTTCCCCCCTCCCCTCCCTGATTAATCACTGAGACTGGGAGACAACAGAGACTGTGTGAGGGAGGGCTGCTTCTCCTCACCTCCCTTGTTGGCTTATGATGAAAATGTCTCAATAAGCTGTGACCCTTGCCTGTAGAGAGAGAAGGGCTACGTGCAGGGGCTGCTCTAGCTTTTTTGCCACCCCAAGCACAGCAGGCAGGCTCCCTTCGGCGGCATGCCTGCAGGAGGTCCCCGGTCCTGCAGCTTCAGTGCACCCGCCACCGAATTGCCACCGAATCCACAGGACCGGCAGACCTCCCACAGGCAGCTGCTGAAGGCTGCCTGACTGCTGCCCTCGCAGGGACTGGGAGGGTGCCCCCTGCGGCTTTCCACCACAGGCATACGCTTGGAGCGCTGGTGCCAGGAGCCGCCGCTGGCTATGTGGAGGTTCACAGTGAGCTTCTGAGGCTAGCAAAATCCACCAGGAAACTCAGGACCCACGGAGTCAAGGACAGAACTTTGATACAATAGGAAACGGGGCATTATGTTTAGAAGTAGAAGGTTAGAGAAGGGTTGGAAGACCTAAAACTAGATGGGATGATGTTATATGAAAGGATTTGATTAGCTGCAGGTTTCCTGAGGATCTGCTAAACAACAGCCTAGATTAGAGATGGACTAAAACAGTCAACCCCATGTAGATGGGACTAAGGCTAGAAGAAGTTAGAGCTGGCTGGAATGCATGGTTTCAAAACTATAGTGACTTTATTTCCTTTGCCAGCTGTATTCGAAAGGGGAGGGTGGTTGGCTTACAAGGAGTTAAAATTAACAAACGGGGCGGGTTTGCATCAAGGAGAAACACACACAGCTTTCACACCAGTAGCCTGGCCAGTCATGAAACTGATTTTCAAAGCCTCTCTGATGCACAGGACGCCTACATGTGCTCTTCTAAACGACCTGGTGTCTGGCTGTTCATAATTGGCAGCCAGGCTATTTGCCTCAACCTCCCACCCCTCCATAAACGTCTCCCCTATACTCTAACTGATATTATGGAGCACACAGCAAGCAGCAATAACAATGGGAATATTGGTTGTGCTGAGGTCTAAACTAGTCAGCAAACAGCGCCAGCGAGCTTTTAAACGTCCAAAGGCACATTCTACCACCAGGGCCGGTGCAAGAATATTTTGCGCCCTGGATGAAACTTCCACCTTGCGCCCCTCCCCGCACATCATTCATTGAGGGGCAAATCCCAATGAGCCTTAATAGACCCCAGGGGCCAGCCGTGCCCAGGGGCTGCTCCCCAGGCCAGGTTCCCCCCTCCCCACCCCCTGAACTCCCCAGGAGGGTGCACAACCAAGCCAAGAGCCCTCCCCACCCCACCCCAGCAGTCCCCACCCTGAGTCCACTCACTGGCTTTGCCGGGATTGGGCCACTGCAGCACCTCGGCAGGGAGGAGCCACCTTCCGGAGGCATCGGAGAGCCAGAGCGTCAGTTTGCTGGGGCAGCGATTCCCAGGCATTGAGGCGCTGGTGCGGCACAGGAGGGCAGAAGCCCTGCAAAGGCGGCAGCGTGGCTAGCCAGGAGCAGCCACGCTCCCCGCCCCTCCTTCCCAGGCTGCAGCCCACCGTTCACTCCCCGGGGGCTCCTACAGGCTGCAGTGGATGCAGGCCCCCCCATGCACCCCCCAGCTGCCCCCCTCACCATGCTTGGGCTCTGCGGCTCCTGAGCATGTGAGCCGCTGCCAGGGCGCAGGGCCCTGAGCCTGTTCTGGGAGGGGCAGTGGCGGCTCACACGCCCGGGAGCCGCAGAACCTGAGCGCGGTGAGGGGGAAGCCGGGGGATGCGCCTGACCGGGCTGCAACCCGCCCGGCACTCCCCCGGGGGCTCCTGTAGTGGATGCATGCAGGCGGCAGCCCCCGTGTGCCCCCCCGGTTCCCCCCTGCCATGCTTAGGCTCTGCGGCTCCCGGGAGTGTGAGCTGTCAATGCCGCTGCCCCTCCCGGAGCAGGCTCAGGGCCCCGTGCCCCGGCGGCTCATATGCCCGGGAGCCGCAGAACCCGAGTATGGCGAGGGGGGACCCGGGGGCACATGGGGTCACTGACCGCATGCAACTGTTGCAGCCTGCTGGAGCCCCCGGGGGGGGGGCACGCCAGGCTGCAGCCTGGCCAGAAGGGGTGGGGGGCACAGCTGCTCCCCACTAGCAGTGCCACCGCCATTGCAGGGCTGCTGCCCCCCTGTGCCCTGCCGGCTCCTCCATGGCTGGGGCTTGCCATCCCCGCAAGCCGATGCTCTGGCTCTCCGGTGTCTCCAGAAGGCGGTTCCTCCCTCCCGAGCCAGGGCACTGCTTTTTTAGGGTTACCATATTTCAACAGTCAAAAAAGATCATGGGGGGAGAGCCCCACCTGAGCCCCACCCCCATCCACTCCCTCCCACTTCCCACCCCCCTCAGAACTCCCAAACCCCCGCTCCTTCTCCCCTGGCTACCCCCTCCTGAGACCCCCCGACCCAATCTGCCCCCCTAGGACCCTACCCCCTACCTGTCCCCTGGCTGCCCCAACCCTTGTCCACACTCCCACCCCCAGACAGACCCCCCCGGGACTCCCATGCCCCATCCAACCACTCCCCGCCCCCTGAGAGACCCCCTCCAGAACTCCTGACCCATCCAACCCTCCCCCTACTCCCTGTCTCCTGACTGCTTCAATCCCTCCTCCGCACTCCCGCCCCCTGACAGGCCCCTCCCAGAACTCCCAACCCATCCAACCCTCCCCCCACCCCCTGACTGCCCCCCAGGACTCCCCTTACCACCATGCAGCTCCAGCTCCTGGCTACACATGGAGCCAAACCAAACAGGCTGCGGAGCACACAGCCCCTCCCCTGTACAGTGCTGGCGATGCAACGCTGAGGCAAGGGGAGGGGGGAGTGGGGGAGGGACTCTGCCTGCTGGAGGCCAATGGGAGCAGCTAAATCAGGTCCAGGTGCCCAATCAGCTGTGCCACACTCTGTGTGAGGGGAAGGGAGGGGAGGGAGGAAAAATCTCGGATGCCCCCAACCACTTGGCGCCCTAGGCGACCACCTAGTTTGCCTAGTGGTTGCACTGGCCCTGTCTTCCACCATTCTACACTTGCTCAGCGTTTGGTTGAACTGCTACTTACTACTGTCCAGGTTGCCTGTGTATGGCTTCATGAGCCATGGGAGCAAGGGGTAGGCTGGGTCCCCAAGGGTAACTTTTGGCATTTCAACATCCCCAACAGTAATTTTCTGGTCTGGGAATTAAACCCCTTCTTGTAGCTGCTCAAACTGCCCGAAGTTCCTAAAGATGCGAACACCATGCACCTTTCCCGGCCATCCCATGTTGATGTTGGTGAAACGTCCCTTGTGATCCACCTGTGCTTGCAGCACCATTGAGAAGTACCCTTTGCAGTTTATGTACTGTTTGGCAAGGTGGTCCGGTACCAAGATAGGGATGTGTGTTCCATCTATCGCCCCACCACAGTTAGGGAACCCCATTGCAGCAAAGCCATCCACTATGACCTGCACATTTCCCAGAGTCACTACCCTTGATTGCAGAACATCAATGATTGCTTTGGCTACTTGGATCACAGCAGCCCACACAGTAGACTTGACCACTCCAAATTGATTCCCAACTGACTGTTAGCAGTCAGGTGTTGCAAGCTTCCACAGGGCTATCGCCACTCACTTCTCAACTGTCGGGGTATTTCTCTGCTTCAGGGTGGGGGAAAGCAACTCACAGTTTCAGGAAAGTGACCTTATGCATGCAAAAGTTTTGCAGCCACTGGTCATCATCCCATACCTGCAATACTATGCGGTCCCACCAGTCTGTGCTTGTTTGCCAGGCCCAGAATCGGCATTCCATTGTATCCACCTGCCCCACTGCCGGCATGATGTCCCAATTGCCACAGCCCATGCTTTCAGGAATGTCTGTATCCATGTCCTCATCACAATCGTCCTGGTGCTGCCGTCTCTTAGCCAGGTTCTGCACATACTGCGTATAATGTGCGATGTATTTACAATGCTTGCAAAAGCCATGGTGAGCTGAGCGGGTTCCATGCTTGCCCCGCTATAGCGTCTGCATGGGTAACCCAGGCAAAAAGGCATGAAATGATTGTCTGCAGTTGCTTTCATGGAGGGAGGGGGGGAGGGAGGGACAGAGGGAGGGGCGACTGATGACATGTACCCAAAACCACCCGCGACAATGTTTTTGCCCCATCAGGCATTGGGAGCTTAACCCATAATTCCAATGGGCAGTGGAGACTGCGGGAACCGTGGGATAGCTTTCCACAGTGCACCACTCTGTATGTCGATACTAACCACGGTACTGAGGACACACTCCACCGACTTAATGTGCTTAGTGGGGACATACACAATCAACTGTATAAAATCGATTTCTAAAAATCAACTTCTATAAAATCGACATAATTTCATAGTGCAGACATATCTTGAAGCTGTCCTAGCTCCTCTCGCTCCAAGCCCCTTTTCCCTTATAGATAGACATTTTTTCTCTTTTTGAGCACCCCCTGGAGCCCCATCCCTCTCCCTGAGCCCCCAGTTTACTGTGTACCTCCAGGGAGAGACTGTCACCCTCATGTGTTCGATCCCCCTGGAGCTCACACCGTGATGGGATTCAAGTTCTCCAAGGACAGTGGAAGGAGGGTCTCACCTGGAAGCAGCAACAAGCATGTCCTGAGCCTCACTGGGCCAGAGGACTCCGGCTCGTACATCTGTGCATACTGGATACACCCATCCAGCTGAGGGATCTGATCCGGGGAGCTCCAGCCGGTCTCCATCTCTGTCACAGGTGAGCGGTGCGCTGACGACAACGCTCCTGGGACAGTTTCAAGGAGATCCCATGAATACTGTGAGACTACAGACCTGGCTGTGATCTGCCCCCAACCCCACGGATAAATTTGAGTGGTCTCAGCCACTCCAAGTGTGGCTGCTATTAGTGGATGGGTGGCTGTCTCCAAATTGCCGTGTTCACTCCCCCACAAGCTCTGGTATTGGCCACTGTTGGAGACAGGCTACTGGGCTAGATGGACCATGGTCTGACCCAGAATGGCCGTTCTTATGAGGGTGAAAGCCCTTTGGTGACTGAGAACTCAGCGACTCCGATTCCAAGGCCAAGAGCTGCCATTGTGATCATCTAGTCTGACCTCCAGTGTCACACAGACCAGAGATCTGCCCCACAATAATTCCAAGGGCAGATCTTCTAGGAAATCATCCCACCTTGATTTAATAATTGTCACTGATGGAGAATCCACCACGAGACTCCATAAGTCGTTCCAATGTTTCATTACTCTCACCATTGAAATTTACCCCCGCTTTCTGGTCTCTATTTGTCTAGCTTCAACTTCCAGCCATTGGATTGTGTTAGACCTTCCATTTCTAGATTGAAGAGCCCATTATCAAGTAGTGGTTCCCCATGTATATACTTAATGATAGGGATCAAGCCACCCCTTAACTTTCTTTTTGTTAAGCTACATAGACTGAGCCTCTGGAGTCTATCACTGTAAGGCAGGTTTTCGAATCTCATGGCTGACTCCTCTCCAATTTACCTTCTTTAGGGTTGTCAACTTTGTAATGTTTAAAAACTGGACACTTCAGCAGGAGTACCAGAACCTCTCCTGCCCAGCCCCGAAGGCTCTGCCCCTGCCCCTTCCCCTCAGATCTCATCCCTGTCCCGTGTCTTCCCCCAATCCCTGCTCCTACCCTTCCCTTCCCCCTGAGTCCACAGCCCCCATTCACTCCTCTTTTCCCCTCCCTCCATTGCTCACTGCTTTTCCCCTCTTCCCCCCTCCCTGTGTGGGTCTGGAGGGATTCACTTGCAGAGCCAGGGCTGGGAGCTGCAGCCACTTGATGCAGGTAGGAGGTGGCCCTGGCTGAGTAGGGGCTCGCACGGGTGATTACTTGGTACCTCCCCACTTGCAGTAACCGCACTTTGGGTGTCCATTCAGTAGATCTGACTGGACACTCAGGTCCCCTTTTTGACTGGACTTTCTGGTAAAAGAACAGACAGGTGGCCACTGTATGGTATTCCTGTGTCCGTCACATAAGGGCCAAATGTGAGGGGAGGGCCCTGAAGAACATTTTGATGTGGATTTTGGCTACTGCCATACCTGGTACTCTGGGTAGACCATACACCTGCCCTATGTCCTAGTGATGGATGATCCATCAGTTATCGCCTTCCCCACTCTCTCCACCCAAGATCCTGGCAGACGCTAACCCTGTCATCCCCACCCCAGTACTACCCCTTTCCACCCACCCACTCACACACAATTCTGATCTAGGGCACAGGGCAACCAGTAGGAGGTACTCATGGGGTTAACGATACCGTTTGTCACAAGGCAGCAGAGATGCTGTTGAAGAGGGGTTGGGGTACAGGGACTCTGTTGGGGAGCACAGGGACCCACTGAAGAGGGGTGGCAGGGCTTTTTGGGGGCATCTCTACTGCACATTGAGGCTGGATTCTGATTCAGTTCTGAGCCCAAGCTCCCCTTCTGTCCACACACAAATTAGTCTGACCCAGGTTCTAGGGTCCCGCTGTGGGCCATGGGTCAGAGGCCAAATCTCATGGTGATTTGGGTCCCAGCCCCATCGCTTTGCAGTGCGTATGCAGCCCAAGGTCTGCATGGTGGAATACAGACATGTTAGCATGGCAGAGAGATCCGGGCCCAGCCTTTGGAAACCCAGGTTCGCGATGAAGGGCTGACGTTCACATGTGGGCTTGTGCACACAGAGTCCACCAGCTCAGGTCCTGCAGATGCCCTGGGGCGGGGGGGGGAGTGTCATCCCAGGGAAGATGCTGCAGATAGAGCTTAATTAATTAACAGCACAATTCACCCCACAGCAAATCCACTCCATTGCCTGCACTCTTCTGCTCCTAGTACCCATAACACAGCACAACCACCCCTTCCCCACTCCCACCCTCTGCTGCCCCTAGTGCCCATTATACAGTATAGCCGCCCCTTCCCATCCCCACCCTCTGCTGCCCCTAGTGCCCATTATACAGAATAGCCGCCCCTTCCCCACCCCCACCCTCTGCTGCCCCTAGTGCCCATTATACAGTATAGCCGCCCCTTCCCCACCCTCTGCTGCCCCAGTGCCCATTATACAGAATAGCCACCCCTTCCCCTTCCCCACCCTCTACTACCACCTAGTGCCATTATACAGTATAGCCGCCCCTTCCCCACCCCCACCCTCTGCTGCCCCCTGGTGGCCATTATACAGTATAGCTGCCACTTCCCTACAAGCAGCAGGGTAATCCTAAACTGATCCCTCCCTTATCCTGCTCCCCTCAGATCTGCCTCCCTAGCCAGTGCTGAGTGTGGATCCCCCATCCGGAGCAGTGAGCAAAGGGCTCCCCCTGGTCATCACCTGCATGGCTTCTGAAGACAATGCTGGCGAGTGGAGGTTTCACTTCTACAAGAATGGAGCTGAGCTCATCCCCAGGGGCTGGAGATCAGCACCATGGAGCCCGACACCGACTTTATGAAAGTTTCTGTTCTCAGCATCCCACGGGCTAGTCCCGAGAGCACCGGGGAATTCACCTGTGGGTACGAGGAGAATATTAGAGGGAGGTGGATCCTCTCCCCCTGGATCCTGGCTGTGAAAGTCACCGTGACAGTGAAGGTTTCCCCAGGCTTCATTCAGGGTATGTCTACACTTCACACTAAGCCCAGCTCTCACTCATCCACACATAAATCAGTCTGACTCGGTTCAGCAAGCACTCAGGAGCTGGGTCCCAGGACCCTGCTGTGGGGGTGGGTCAGAACCCAAGTTCTGCTGTGATGCAGATTCAAGCCTTGTCCATTGGCAGTGTGGACACAGTTCAAGCCCCAGACCCAGCTCAGAAGGTCTGCGTGGTGCAGTGTGGATGTGTTAGCATGGTCCAGAAACCCGGGTGCAGCCATTGCAATCCCAGCGTGGACTGAGAAACACCAGCTACACCAGCCCGAGTCCCGCACATCCAAGTTCATAATGCAGTGTGGACATACCCTCAGATACACCCCCAAACCACCGGGCAAGCTGCTTTCTGAGGGCGAAATCAGAGCCAGACATCACCCTTGGGAGATGGAGCATGAGGCATGGAGGGGGCAGGGACAGAACCTGCCTCAGCAGAGATGCTCTGGTGGGATTTATGACCCGGAGTGTCATTCCCACGTCCAAGCCACAGAGGGCAGCACTGCAGCCGAGGGCAGCTCTTGCATTCTAGCAGTGGGCGCAGAATACCCCTTGTTTGCTGGCGGCTCACCCATCCCCTTCTCATCCGCAGCCTGGCCTCCGTGGATCCCCCTGGCGGCCAGATGCGTCAGGGCCATAGCTCTGCTCCCCCTGCTGTTTCTCCTCATCAGCTATTGCAGGAGGAGGAAAGGTACTACTGGGGGGAGACCGGGGGGAGGGTGGAAGCTGGGTCTCCCACTGAGGAGCTCTGAATTACTGCCAGAACCTGGATTTTGGGGGTGGGAGAAGCTGGGACTGGGGAGTCAGGGGGATCCCACAGGCCTTTATTAGTTATAATCCCTGGATTTTACTTAGTGCAGAGCTCAAAGCACATAAGAGAGGAAAACAGTATCAGATTCCCCCTTCTGCAGACATGCGGGAGGAGGGGAGTGATGGTTTGGATCACAGAAACCTCCTTGGGAACTGCTAACTGATGTGCCAAGACTACTTCTGCCCCTGCTTTCTCTGCCAGCCTGGGACTCCAGCACCCTGTCTTGCTGAGCCAGACACGCCCATCTGCTCCAACACAGATCCAGGGTCTGAACCACGTGCCCCAAAGCTGCAGTCTTAACTGAAAGCAACTTACATAATTCTTCCTGTCTTTAACACTCAGATGCCAAACTCCCAATGGGGTCTAAACCCCAAATAAATCCGTTTTACCCTGCATAAAGCTTATGCAGGATAAACGCATAAATTGTTCGCCCTCTATAACACTGAGAGAGAGAGAGATGCACAGCTGTTTTCCCCTCCCCAGGTATTAATACCTACTCTGGGTTAATTAATATGTAAAAAGTGATTTTATTAAATACAGAAAGTAGGATTTAAGTGTTTCCACATAGTAACAGACAGAACAAAGTGAATTACCAAGCAAAATAAAATAGAATATGCAAGTCTATGTCTAAGAAAACTGAATACAAATAAAACCTCCCCAGTTCCAGAAAGCTTCCTTTTACAGACTAGTCTCCTACTAGTCTGGGTCCAGCAATCACTCACACCCCCTGTAGTTACTGTCCTTTGTTCCAGTTTCTTTCAGTATCTTTGGGGGTGGAGAGGGTCTCTCTTTAGCCAGCTGAAGACAAAATGGAGGGGTCTCCCAGGGGTTTAAATAGATTTTCTCTTGTGGGTGGAGACCCCCTCCTCTTTCCTATGCAAAGTCCAGATCCAAGATGGAGTTTTGGAGTCACTTGGGGAAGCCACATGTCCATACATGACTCCGTTTTTACCAGTCAAGCCACATTCCTGTGAAAGCTCAGATGTGGATTGGCATCTTCAAGTTCATTGTTGGCTTAAGTGGTTTTTGATTGGGCACTTAATTTGCACTTTTCTGAAGAAGCTGACCAAATGATCTACTAGGTTAGTTAAAATCAAGTAAGTATACAGCCAATATTCCTAACTTCAAGTACAAAAATGATACATGCATACAAATAGGATTAGCAGATTCAGTAGATCATAACCTTTACAGAGATATGTTACATGGCATATGTATCAGAAAACATATTCTAATTATGTCATATTTACATTCATAAGCATATTCCATAAAGCCTTATGGGGGGCACTGTCACAGGGGGCTCTTTTCAGGGTCAATCAGTAGAAGGGAGCTTGGTGGGCGCCCACCAGGGGATATGCTCCTTGGCCACCAGCTCCAACCCCTGCTCCTCTGAAAGCAGACTGGCTCCCAACTCGGTCACACACGCCTGCCCAGTGCCTCGGCTTACGGACAGCTAGGGTGTACCCGGTTCACCAGCTTCACTTAGGGCACCGCTCTCCTGTGCATGAGGCACTCGGTCGTGTCTCCAGGGACACCAAACTGAAGGTTATTTTACGGGGCTAGAGGTAAAGATACAGAGAAGCAGGAATCGGGATTTGGAAACAAAAGGTGACAAGTGAAAAGACCCCATGAGATGCAATGAAGAGCTGCTGCTTGGGAACACAGTACTTCCCTGTTCTCTTCAGTACATCTCACCCCAACAGCCAGACTTGCAGCCTTGTCTGATCCACAGAGCGGGGAGATCCCCTTTTCAGGTGGTGAGTTTCTCCCTCCACAGGCTCAGCACAGAATATCCTATGTCGCTCTAAAATGGTTCCCCGTTCAAAGGCCTTGCACTGAGCATGGCAATCCTGAGACCTTCGCTTTCGGCCGAGGCCCCAAGGTCCACTGGACCGTGCAGGTTCCTGTTTAATGGCTGTTTCCCCTTCTCTTCACAGGTGGTGTCGTGGCAGAGACACAGTAAGTTGATCCAATTCCAGAGGCCGATATAGCCCCACCCCCAGGGATTGGCTCTATCCATCCCTGGCAGGGCTCTCCATGCCCACCCACCCCAACAGACTGGCCCATCCCATAAGAAACTTGTTATTGGTGAGGGGCAAGGGGAACGGCCACCCCAGCCCAGCATCTGATCCGGGTACATTTCCCAACTTCTAATCTATGATCAAGTAATCTGCGATGCAACACTGCCACCTAGTGTTATGGGGCATCTTCTCCCCTAGGCCAAGCTGGTAGGAACTATGCTGAAAATGACTAGGCTTGGGAGAATTAGGTTTTCATTTTGCTGTAATTTAAATGGATAATATCAATGGTTATTTTTAAGCCTCTCCCCCACCCCCCACCACATAATTTTTGCTCTTCAAATTGTCACAGTTGCAGGAAATTCTGAGCGGGGCTTAAACTCTAATTATTTTAGGACAGGAGACACTGAGATTTAAAAAATTCACAGTTTGCTAAACACTAAAACAAATTGCCAATGTCCCATGTCTAAATAGGCAAAGTAAATATCCTTAAAGCAAACTAATCAATTCCCAGGCAGCATTGTTCTTACTTTGCCTATTTGTAAATTTTGATCATCATCAATGGAAATATTTTTTAAGGCAAAACTGACCTTCACCGATGTTGGCCAAGGAATATCTAATGCTCCCAAGCCTAGAAATGAAAAAGAACATGGAATGAATGAATGAGTTTGAAAGGAGATGAGATGATGAATGGGCAACAGAATGAAAGGAAGACTAAAGGAGCACATGAATCAATGAAGGAAGGAAGTAGAAGAGCTGATTGGGAGACAGAGAAGAAAGGGATGTGTGAAAGAGGGAATCAAAAAGAACAGAGGTTGTGTGACCAACCCTGAAGGATGTGTGGTCCCCCTCAGGGATCTGGGACATGGAGGGGACATGGAAGGGTTCCTCCAAAGGACTGTTGAGAAGCTGGGGGTAGCTCTGAGCCTGGGGGTCTGTGGCAAAAGTCCAGGGAGCCCCTTGGCATCTTTTCAGCTCAGCGTAGGGTGCCCAGCGGATCCATGGGGCAGGGGAAATCAATCCAGCCCTGCCTCACCATTTGGGCCTTTTTCCACAAGCCTTAGCAGAAGGGGCACTGCCCCATGCAGGCTATAAGGGATACCACAGCTGCTCAGATGTGGTTGGCACCCTGCAGCATTTCCTGCCAAACCAGAGGGACTGAGAAGTGACACAGGCTCAGGCCACTATTCCCTGCCCTGGTAGGAGATGGGGCCAGGGGCTGATCCAGGAATCCAGCTCCTTGCGCCAGTGGGACCGGCTTGGAATGGCACCAGCACTCCTTGTGGACCTGGGAAGGTGACCTCCCCCTGTCCTGATCAGCCCATCCCCTATAACCCCCATCCCACCCCCGCCATATTCTCCCCCAGCCGTGGTCCCATGCAGGCCAGACTGACGCTTTTCCTTGCAGTAGGATGACCAAATGGCAAGTGTGAATAATTGGGTCATGGGGGGGGTATAGTTGTTTATATAAGACAAAACCCCTAATATTGGAGTGGTCCCAATAATATCAGGACATCTGGTCACTCTACCTTCTGGAGATGCTAATCTGGTGTGGGGCAACTCTGGAGGTGGGTCTAGGTATTATGAGGGGTGGGGGTGGGGAATGGAAACTTGGTGTGTGGGGGACCCACCTACTCAAAAAACACCACAGATTTCCCCCAAGGCAGGGTGTGAAGAAGTTAAAAATTTGGCGGGGGGGAGGGGGTGGAATTGAGAAGAAGACGTTACATGGAATATTTCTGCTCTCAGGATCAACAGTGGAAGAGGGAAAGAAGAAGAAAAAAATGACTTCCACCAGCATTTCCAAGGAGATATCAGTGACTGTTCCTAGGACAACAGAGACAGCTGCTTAGGCCCTAGTGAGATTTGAATGTGCATCCTCTGCACAGCTCGAACCTGATAGTGTCAGATCTGGTCTCTTTACATCCTATTTCAGCACAAAGGCTAGAACCTGTGCTGTTTACACTGTTGATGCTATTCTCAACCTTTTATATTTCCCTCTATTTGCCAGGAGGCAAAAATAAAAATACGCCTATGACATTGCACTCCATATGATTTTATGAAAATATGCTAATGTGTGTGAATATAATGTAACTGGAATATGCTTCATGCTAAAGGTCTCTTGTAAGGTATCATTACAAAGCTTATAATCTACTGAGTGTGGTCATCCCATTTGTATAAATGTATCACTCTTCTATCCGAAACTAGAAATAACTCTGAGGTCCTATTGTAATTATGGAAAGCGTAGGCCATTAATGGTGGGTTGGAATCTTGATTGCTCCCATCAACTAGGACAATTGGTTGTAAATGGCTCTGTTTAATTGCAAGCCTTCCTGTGAATGGCATGGGGTCTCACAGGATATGTGACCATGTCACCTGGTACTGGAATCCATCTTAAACCTGATGCTTTTCCATTTAGAAGGAGGGGTGGGGACCCAGAGAGACAAAAGATTCCTGCCTTGTGCCAAAGCTATATAAGGGCGTGGAACAGAACAAAGGAGGTTCTAGTCATGAGAAATCCCCTAGTAACCACTTCAGCTGGAACAAGGACTGTACCAGGGAAAAGAATTGGGCCCAGACTAGGAGGGAGTCTAGTCTGTGAAAGAAGCTTATTGGAACATCTCTGAGGGTGAGATTTACCTGTATTCAGTTTCTTAAACGTATTAGGCTTAGACTTGAGTGTTTTGTTTTATGTTGCGTGGTAACTTTCTTTGTTCTGTCTGTTATTACTTGGAACCACTTAAATCCTACTTTTTATGCTTAATAAAATCACTTTTGCTTATTAATTAACCTAGAGTAAGTAATTAATACCTGGGAGAGCAAATAGCTGTGCATATCTCTCTATCAGTGTTATAGAGGGCGAACAATTTATGAGTTTACCCTGTATAAGCTTTATACAGAGTAAAACAGATTTATTTGGGGTTTGGATCCCATTGGGAGCTGGGTGCTGGAGACAGGAGCACTTCTTATGCTGTTTTCAATTAAGTTTGCAGCTTTGGGGCACGTGGTTCAGACCCTGTGTCTGTGTTGGAGCAGACTGGCGTGTCTGGCTGAACAAGGCAGGGTTCTGGAGGCCCAATCTGACAGAGAAAATGGGCTCAGTGGTAGTCTCAGCACATCAGGTGGCAGTCCCTAGGGGGTCTCTGTGACCAAACCCATCACAACTCCTAAGAACCCTACTGTGAATGTGCTGCTCCAGCCCTAAGACAAGGTGTATTTGTCATTATTTGAAGCAAAACTTCCAACTGATGTGTCCCCAATTTATAACCAAAATTCTTGTTATTAATCCCTAAATGCATGACCTTGCACTTTTCACTATTAAATTTCATCCTAGTACTATTACTCCAGTTTACAAGGTCATCCAGATCTTCCTGTATGATATCCCGGTCCTTCTCTGTATTGGCAATACCTCCCAGCTTTGTGTCATCCGCAAACTTTATTAGCACATTCCCACTTTTTGTGTCAAGGTCAGTAATAAAAAGATTAAATAAGATTGGTCCCAAAACCGATCCCTGAGGAACTCCACTAGTAACCTCCTTCCAGCCTGACAGTTCACCTGTCAGTATGACCCGTTGTTGTCTCCCCTTTAATCAGTTCCTTATCCACCTTTCAGTTTTCATATTGATCCCCATCTTTTCCAATTTAGCTAATAATTCCCCATGTGGAACCGTATCAAATGCCTTACTGAAATCGAGGTAAATTAGATCCACTGCGTTTCCTTTGTCTAAAATATCTGTTACCTTCTCAAAGAAGGAGATCAGGTTGGTTTGACACGATCTACCTTTTGTAAAACCATGTTGTATTTTGTCCCAATTACCATTGACCTCAATGTCCTTAACTACTTTCTCCTTCAAAATGTTTTCCAAGACCTTGCATACTACAGATGTCAAACTAACAGGCCTATAGTTACTCGGATCACCTTTTTTCCCTTTCTTAAAAATAGGAACTATGTTAGCAATTTTCCAGTCGTACGGTACAACCCCTGAGTTTACTGATTCATTAAAAAGTCTTGCTAATGGGCTTACAATTTCATGTGCCAGTTCCTTTAATATTCTTGGATGAAGAATACTGGGGCAGTAGAGCTGTGCCAGCGGAGCTGCCAGCATGGGGTTCTGCTCCTTTCACCGCTGCGGTTCCCTGGAGAGCCCTGAACCTGGGAACCACAGCAGGGAAAGGAGCAGGACTTTGGGCAGCCCAATGCAGGCAGCTCCTTGGGTGTGACTGTACCGCCCCCAGCCATGCCCCAGTGCTGTCCTCTGGCGGGGATACCTACAGACCGCAGACAGGCGATGCTAGACACAGCTGCATGGAAGGGCTAGGGGGCGGTACAGCCATGCTGCAGGAGCTGCTGGTATGGGGCTGCCGGGCGGCCCCAAGTTCTGCTCCTCCCGTGTCTTTCCGAAAGTTTATGGAATGCAGTAATGATTATAAATAGCTCACTGGTATGGTGTACCGGACTGTACCACCCTACTTCCACCACTGCCTGCCCCTTGGACCCGTCCTTCTTCTCTCCTCCAAAGTGGGGATTCTGATTGGCCTTCTACCCTTCACAGTGTCCCTGATCCAGCCACTCTTCCCAAGGAGCCCCACCCCAGACTCGCCACCCCCTGGCTTGCAGCCAGCTCTACACTGCACGTGGACCATGGGCCAGGGATAGGGTCAGGAGTGTCTTGTTTTGGAGTGCTTCATTTGCAGCTCCTTAAAGGGGCCTAGTTTTAAGGGGGTAGTGGCTCATCCCTAAAATGGAACCCAGCCCCTCTAAGGCCTCCAGGGTACCAGAGAAAACCCAGTCCCCCAGAAATCACCAATCACTGTGGGAAGTTTTGCCCAGGGCCCTATGCGGCTCCCAAATCTGGGACCTGAGTGGAGCATAAACAGATTGAGATGCATTCAGAGGTAGGGATGTGGGGAGATCCCACAGTGAGAAGCTAGGCACACGAGGGCATACTGGTACCAGTGTCCGCTGTCTGGTCCTATACCCCACCCCCCTGAGCCAGCTAGTCCCTCTGGGGTGGGAAAGGAGCCAGCGCACCCTAGAAGTGAAAGGCCCCATGCTCCCCTGAGCCAAGCAATTTAGGGAGATGTGGGCCGAGGTGGATGAGGCTCAACATCTATTTCCCTAGGGCAGAGCGACAGACAGTAGGTGGAAGGAAACGAGTGTTGGGGAAAGACCAGGAGCTCGATACTCGAGTAAAGCCCTAGGAAAGCAGCCACCTGGTGACTGTGGAAGAAATGAACTCCACTCTCAGGTTGGAAGCAACAAAATCAGAGACAGCTTTATTCAGGACATGCAATTGCAAGAGAAGAACACAGCTGACAGAGAGCATCTTTGCCTCAGTTTCTCCAAAGTACAAGCAAAGTCACACAAGCATTTATACCTCTTTGTGATGTGCATTAATTAAAAACATCTGCATTTTATTTAGACTATTTGCTATCTATTCCAGTATTTTCCCACTTTCTCTTCTCAACATCGTTATCTCAAGGCTGGGTCACACTGCCTATTCTGCTGTTTTCCACTCGCTTCTGACATGAGCCCAGCTTCTACAGGTCTCGCAATATTAGGCTAAGACTTGACAGAACAGTTGCTCTGTCTCTGACACTTAAATGGCTGCACTTAAACCCTCTCTTTCTTTCCCTGCTTCCACGCTCTCCGCTTTTGTGCTTCCTTTAGCAAAACTAACATTCTTAAACCTCCAATTGCATCAAGCCCTGTATTTCTGTTTCTAGCTCAGGAAGATCAGAATCAACCCTATAAGTCTTAACTGGATAGAACGATAATGCGTGACTAGTGTGAACATGAAAGGCATTTTTGTTAGTACATCCTTACAACAACAACAACATAATCCTAGACTAAACAAAAGCAATACAAGCATTAATGTCCCCATTGTAATAATATGCTGGGGTTGTTTCATTGCCTTAATTACATAGCACATCACATCATAATTAGTACAGAGAGTAGACACTCTATAGGCTGTATGAAAAGCATGTTTTTTCAATTTGATATATATTCGGAAGCACATGGATTTAACCCTGTAAGTCAGAAATTTTTCGAACCTCCAGTAGGAGTGAGCAGAAATTTTGAAACTGGTCGGGTATCAAAGTGGTCCAATTAAAAGAAATCTGGTACCTAATGTCTAATCATAGGGCTTTGTCTGCTGGCCAATAAATAATGTGATTTCCTGCGGCCGTGGTGAGATTAAAATGCATATCTAGTAAAGTGGTGGCTTTAACATATACACAGCTATCGTTAGCTTGGAACAGCAACTGTCCTGTCAGGGTAGTTCCTTGTCCCATACCTTCCCAACAACCTTTGTCAAACACTGTGACAACTTCCTCTTGCTTCAATTTCCTTATGTACTGAAGCTGTGGGGGTTCTAAGGGCCATAATGTCCACTGATTCCCTATTCCAAGCCAAATATCTGGTGTTATTCCAGGAGCGCTAACAACAAATTAGCGAGGTGGATGAGGTTCAACATCTATTTCCCTAGGACAGAGCGACAGACAGTAGGTGGAAGAAAACGACCGTCGGGAAAAGACCAGGAGCGCGATACTCGAGTAAAGCTCTAGGAAAGCAGCCACCGGGTGACTGTGAGCAGGGCCGGCTCCAGGCACCAGCCTGACAAGCAGGTGCTTGGGGCGGCCACTCCGACGAGGGGCAGCAAGTCCAGGTATTCGGCGGCAATTCGGCGGATGGTCCCTCACTCCCGCTGGGAGCAAAGGACCTCCCGCCGAATTGCCGCCGGAGATCGCGATCGAGGTCACGGCTTTTTTTTTTTATTTTTTTTGGCTGCTTGGGGCGGCCAAAATCCTGGAGCCGGCCCTGACTGTGAGTCTGTTTGCAGAAGCCTGAGGGTCAGGGTTTGTGCTCCCTGCACAGAAAGGTCCCGTGAGCAGACCCCGCGTGGCTGGGAAATGCCAGACACCCGCCAGACTGTCGCTAAATGGAGGCTGGAGATGGAGTCTGGGGGACGAGAGGCCCGGAGAAGCTGGAGGTGGAATGAGATGGTGAGATGCATGCAGGGAAGGCGGGAAGGAGACACAGGCTGAAGGAGGAGTGCAGGGTCACTCACCCAGGAGATGGAGGAGCTCCATGCTGGGTGTAACAGGATGCTGCTGCCGGGTGAATCTGCTCCTTCAATGGGCTACATAAATAGCAATTGAGCTCTCACAAATATCTGTAACCACCCGTCCCATGGATCAAAACACTTCCTCAAAGTCTGCACCTACGAGAGAGGAACCAGCTCCTGGGATGGGTCAGCCAGAGTCTGAAAGGAGCAGGGGTGGGTGATGATGATGCAGCCTCAAGACCTGCCTGGGCTGACAATGGCAGAGGGGATCAGTGAAGGAGCCATGGAGATACAGGGTAACCAGGTAACAGCTCCTCACTGCATCCATTACCTTGGCCGGGTACCGGGACACCAGTACTGCACAAGGGGTGCTGCCCCAGTACTCAACCAGTGCCCCTTGTCTTCAGGGCTATGGGGCCAGCACTAGGGTATGGTCATCAGCACTAACTGGGAGGGGAGAGTGACCCCTACTGAACCCCCAATGTGATTCCTGCAGCATAGCGCCCCATAGTATTGCACTGCGGCATGGGGTCAGCACTGACTGGGAGTAGAGAAGACCCCCTGCTGGGCCCTGAAAACAGTCCCTGCAGCACAGCGTTCCCTGGCATCACACCAGGGTTCCAGGCTCAGCCCCAACTCAGAACACGTAGCTGCAGGGTGACAGAATTAGTCTTGGACTTCACACCCCAGCCCTGCGGTCACCACTCTGATGAATGCAGCATGGGCAAGGGTAGAGGACATGTCTCAGCCAGCAGCATCACAGAGGAGGTGGGTTGTATAGTCCATCATGCTGGGGGCATTTCATCCTCACACAGCCCAATGGGGAAGTGGCTGTTACTTTTTAAAGGAATGGCAATGGTGCTGAACCTCATGCCGGAGACTGTTCAAGCTGACACGGAGGTGGAGTTTGGTCTAATTCTGGGTGAGTGCCTGCCTCTTTATTTATCCCCTTGTCTCTCTATCTCTCATGTCCCTCACCTCTTCCTTCCTTTCTAGTAAAATGGATGAGGTGACTCTCCTCCTGGGTTCTGTGCCCCAAACACCTTCCCCCTTCCTCCTGTCCCCCTACTCAGTTTCCATCCTGCTGTCCAGCTATTGTCCTGTTTTCAGTAGAATCACGGATAATTTTGGGTCTGAGGGTGGAGACCGAGGTAGCTTCATGGCTGTTTCTGGGGAGCTCCTCCCAAGCACAGGGGCAGGCAGGAGAAAGCACGAAAGGCCTTCTCTGAAAATTTCACTTGGGCCATATGGGTTGGCATCGTGGGCAGATGCGACTCACTGGGCTAGAGGCAGGGTCGGGGCCTGTAACGTTAAGGCAGCCGGGCAAGCAGGGAAACGGAAGGAAAACAGAGATGGGGAGATAGTTAAGAGGGTTTAAATGGAACTGGAAAATTTCCCTCCTGAGCTGCCCCTGAGCACACGTGCCAGAGAGAAAGGACAGCCATGGAAAGGCCCTGACTTCCTAGGGTTAACTCTGATGCTGCTGCCAAGATGTTAATAGAGTTTTCTTCCATTACAGAGCCACAAGGTGGGTGAATTAATATCTTGTAGTGAACCAACTTCTGTTGGTGAAAGACGCTGGGCCAATAAAAGCTATCACCTCACCTACCTTGAGAGGGGCAGGGGCAGGGGCAGAGAGAGAGGGGTGCTATGGGGTGTTTGCCCCCCGTTTCCAGCTCCCTCTTGAAAAGCATTTCCAGCTGAGAACCAAGACCCAAAGAGTCTCTGTGGAAGGATGTTCCCTGATGGTTTTTTCACCCATCTGAACTTCCGTTGTCTTCCCTTCGTGCCTGATGACTCTGTTTACAGCTTAAATGCAAATTAAGCAAACATATCCTAGTTTGTTGGAGACAGACCTGTTTGAAGATTTATGTCTGGGCAGGGTGTAGGGTTTGGAACATGTGGAAATCTTATAACTTCACACACAATGTTGCCACAAATTTTATGTGGACAACATTGACCAACAATTATGAGGGAAGGGGCAGCTATACTGTATAATGGACACTAGGGGCAGCAGAGAGTGGGCATGGCTAGACTGTATAAGGGGCACTAGGGTAGCACCTGGTATGATGGGTGGGGGCATCCTGGTTGAGGTCTGTGCAATACATAGCATTATGGAGTGGAGGCCTGATCTCGGTGGAGATCTGGGCGGCATCTGGCTTGCTTGGTGGGGCCCTCATCTTGATCATGGCCTCTAGCTGCTTACTTTTGACTGCTAATTAATTAATAATAAAAATGAAAAAAAATGGTATAGTACAGCTTCCCATCCCACCCTAGCCCTAAAGTCTGGGGGGGCATCCCAAGAGTTCTAGGGTGATGCTTTCACCCTGATCCTAAGCAATGATTCCCCATGCTGCTTCACGGGCAAATCCCAGCTACTAATTTTGCAATTCCATAGCACCATAACCTGAAGCCCACATCCATGCCATTCCCACACCACACCCTCGCCAGCCTTTTCAGGTATTTGCAGCCAATCCTCCCGTCTCCATTACTCTCTTACCTCTCTACTTCCTGCCTGATCCCCATGAGTTCCACTCAGAACAGCATTCCGTATGTGGTGTCCAAAAGGCTACCAGTACGTTGGGAACTATTATGAATAGGATAAGAAAAGGAGACAGGATGATGATACTATATAAATCACCACGCCCACCCCTCTAATGCTGCATCCAGTTCTGGTTACCCAATCACAAAAAGGAACCAGGGAAGGTTCAGAGAAGGGCAAGAAGGATGATTAAGGGTGTGGAGCTGCTTCCGTACAAGGACAGATTAGGGCTGCTCATCTTAGAAAAGAGATGATTTATGGGGGATATGACCGAGGTTTCTGAAATCAGGAATGGTATAGAGAAGGGGAGTAGGGAAGTGTTATTTACCCTTTCCCATAACACAAAACCAGGGGTGACTTGAGGAAATGATGAGGCAGCAGGTTTAATACAAAGAAGAGGAAGTACTTGTTTGTATTATATAGGACATGGGGATCAATGCTGATGTTTAGGGGACAGCGCCTCCTACTGAGCCTCCTAACCACCCTCTGCAGCACAGTGCCCCCTAGAGTTGAATGAGGACAAGGAGGCCAGGACTAGGTGTGAGGGGAGACTGCCCCCTACAGAGCTACTCTCTGCTCTCTGCAATCCAATACCCTCCAGTGTTGCAGGGGAACATTGGAGCCCCATTGAGACCCCTCCCCCAACCTGCAAAGTAGCCTGTGTTGCAAGACATCCTAGTTTAAGCTAAGGTGGTCACTTCAGTCTGATGGTTGCCGGTAGAAGCCGTACGTCGCATTTGCAGGGCGTGCTATTTTGTGCCCTGCCATGTCTCAGCGGGGAGTGCTAACCAGGAGCAGGTGTCTGCGGTCCTTGGGGCTGGGGTGATTTCATGGCCTGAGGAGGAAGCAGCTGTTGCTTTTTTTATGAGCACAGAGACAGGGTTGTAAGCTGAATGCAAAGAAAACCTCAAGCCACAGGTTATTTAAGCCGCCGCGGGGTATGATCATATTAGAATTGTTCTGGGTCAGTGGCTGACTCTCTGTTTATTCCCCTGCCTTTCTCTCTCTTTCCCGTCCCTGGAGTTCTCATCTCTTCTCACTTCTGGCCTCTTTCAAGTGTAATCCCTGCGCAACAAGGATCCTGATTTATTTGACTCCTTTGACTCCAGCGAGATCAACAGCAGCTAACTAGGGTTCTCATAAAGTTGAGGAGCAAAAGGTCCAAACCTGAGACACGCTACGAAATAAGTGATGTTTAGTGACACCCCTTTATTGTCGTTTCTGGACTTCGCAATACCCTCCCAGGAGAGTGGGATCTATATGGATTATCAAACCCCAGCCCCCCTCCAAAATATTTCTGTTGATCTTTCCAAACTCTTGCGCTTCCCTACCCCTTGCCTCCATTTCCCCCAGTCAGGAATTGAACCCACCTCTAGAGCCAGTGGGAAAGGGTTGTCCCAACCTGGGAAATGTTTTGGGATTCCAAATATTTTTCTTTGCCGCATGCAGATGAAACAATTGGGGAACAGTTTTGAATTGCCCCCCCCCCCAAATGTCTATAACAGGGGAGAAAGTGAGGACCAAGTTAATATGATGTACGGGGCCCCACATTTCTTTTCACAGGCCTGCTCTGGGATGTCTAGAACCCAGTTTCAGGTCTCTGGTCTGTGTGAAGCAGTTGACTCTTGGTCTTCTCCATGCTAGATGACTTCCATAGCCATATGGCGGCTCATAATGGTTCCTTCTGGCTTCATAATCTGTGATCATCCCATCTGAGCCCCTGCATAACACCTCCCTAAAACAATCCCTAGAGCAGAACTACTAGGAAACCGCCCACTCCTAATTTAAAACTTGCCAGTGATGGAGAATCCACCATGACTGCTGGTGATGCCCTCAATCAGGGCCTGCTAAGGACACTTCTGCTGCCCTTTGCTCGTACAATTAAAGACATGACATTTCATTACCCCGGTGTTCAATCCTACAGGGAATTTCATCCCAGAATGGCCCCAACTGATCACTGGCAAAGCAGCCCTGGCTACTGAACACCCAGGTAGAGTAGCTGTGTCGATGCAAATAGACGCACTGCTCCCGAAGACTGACCCCCCCCCCCAGTTCATCGCTGGATGGCAAGGGGGAGCTCATTCGGACACTGGCTTCCACTCTGCACAAGAACCCACCACGACTCTGGGGGTCCTTTAGCCAGTCTGGGGTCCGGGAAGAGGCCATGACAAGGTAATCAGCCAGCCAGTGGCTTGTGGCACATACGTCCCTCCCTTTGGGTGTAATATTGAGAAACTGGCCAGACACAGATATAACAGCTCTGCCGGGACACCAAAGGGCTTGTTTCAAGATGTGGAAGAACATTAAGAGGCTCTGGGGAATTTGGGGCAGTCGGGGTCTCAAGGGCTGTGAGGACTAATGAGCCCAGAGGGGGTGTTTAGGGGAGCAGTCTGTTAGCAGGATCTCAGCAGCAGCATCAGAGCTAACCCCAGGAAGTCAGGGCCTTTCCTTGGCTGGCCTTTCTCTCTGGCGCAGGCTCTCGTGGGCTGCTCAGGAGGTAAATTTCCCAGTCCCAATGAAACCCTCTTAGGTTTCCCCTAGTCCCTGTTTTGCTTCAGTTTTCTCTTCGTTACAGGCCCCAACCCTGCCTCTAGCCCAGCGAATCGCATCTGCCCGTGATGCCAACCCACATGGCACACGTGAAATTTTCAGACAAGTCTCTTTGTGCTTTCTCCAGCCTGCCCCCCATGCTTGGGAAGAGCTCCCCAGAAACAGCTCCAAAGCCACCTCAGCCTTCACCATCACACCCCAAATTAGCCGTGATGCCACTGAAATCAGGACAACAGTTAGAGTGGGATGGGGACTCTCTGGGGGGATGGTAGAAGGGGGAGGGTGTGTGGGGCAGAGGATTCAGGAGGAGAGACACCTCGTCCATTGCACTACAAAGGAAGGAAGAGGTTGAAGGACAGGACACAGAGAGACAGAGGGATAAATAAAGAGGGAACCAAAATTAAGCCAATCTCCACCTCCGCATCAGCTTGAACGGTCTCTGGTGTGAGGTTGTTCCTTCAGCTCAGCCACCGGCCCCGTCTCCGTTCCTGTAAAAAGTAACATGACTCAGCTGCTGCCGGCTGAGACACGTCCATGACCCCTGCCCGTACGGCGTTCGCCTGAGAGCAGTGACCGGCAAGTTGGGTGAGAAGTGCAGGTCTAATTCAGTTCTGTCCAGTTACATGTTCTGAGTCAGTGCTGACCCCCGTGTCCCAGTGCAGTGCTAGGAGACGCTGTGCTGCAGAGATTGCGGTGGGGGTCACTAGGGGGCTCTCTCCCCTCCCAGTCAATGCTGACCCCAGGCCCCAGTGCTGGCCCCATGGCCTGTCACAGCCAGGAGTGCGGGTTTGGTCTGGGCCCGTGCCCCCTGGTGTACCTGGCCAGGGTAATGGATGGAGTGAGGAGCTGTTACCTGGTTACCCTGTAGATGATCCCTCTGCTATTGTTGGACCAGGCGCTGCAGAGTGGCTGGGAGCTGCAAGGCAGGTTGGGAAGTCCCTGGCCTGGCCGTGGTCAGCCCACAGCATGTGGTGCCTAGATGCTGGGGTGGAGAAGCGGCTGCGTCCCTTAGGCAGCACTTCCTCTGGCTGCGATCAGAGGGGAGCAGGTGGCACTCAGGAGATGGGGACTGGGGGTTCAGCGTCCAGGCTCAGACTGGTCCCCCCAGTACAGAGCTAAATGTGTCTCCCTTCATCAGGTGAATGACTCACCCTGCACCCCTCCTTCCGTGCCTGCCTCATTCATGCCTTCCCTCCGTCTCTTCCTTTCGCTGCCTCGCTCTGCTAGCCTCCTCTTCATCCTCCCCACTCCTCCGTCTCTCTCTCCCTCATTCACACGTTCCGTCCCTGTGTCTGACTTTCATTCCCCCTCTCTCTGCCCCTCCTTCTCTCACAGTCACCTCTCCACTCCTCTATTTGCAGCCTGTCTCTTCATTCATGTTTGCCTCTGTCTGAATCCCCCTTTCCCTCTCTCACTCTTTCATTCCACCTCCCCCATTAATCCATCAGGTTTCTCCATCCCGGACACCAGGGTTCTCCAGCGATCAGCAGGTCTTGAGCTGCATCGTCACCACTTGTCTGTGCTCCTTTCAGAGACCGGCTGGCTCATCCCAGGAGCTGGTTCCTCTCTCAGATGCGCAGACTTTGGGGAAGTGTCTCGCCTCATGGGACGGACGGTCACAGATATTTGTAGGAGCTCGGTTGCTATTTAAGTAGCCCATTGAAGGAGCAGATTCACCGGGCAGCAGCATCCTGTTACACCCAGCATGGAGCTTCTCCATCTCCTGGGTGAGTGACCCTGCACTCCTTCTTCAGCCTGTGTCTCTTTCCCCCCTTCCCTGCATGCATCTCACCATCTCATTCCACCTCCAGCTTCTCCAGGCCTCTTGTCCCCCAGACTCCATCTCCAGCCTCCATTCAGCGACAGTCTGGTGGGGGCCGACATTTCCCTGCTGTGCAGGGATGGCTAACTGGGCCTTTCTGTGCAGGGAGCACAAACCCTGACCCTCAGGCTTCTGCAAATAGACTCACAGTCACCAGGTGGCTGCTTTCCTACAGTTTTACTCCAGTATTAAGCTCCTGATCTTTCCACGATGGTCATTTTCTTCCACCTACTTTCTGTCGCTCTCCCCTAGGGAAATAGATGATGAGCCTCGTCCACCTGGGCTCACGTCTCCCTAAATTACCTTCCCTGTTCCACTGCCCCCTTCCCTTCTGTGCCATCCCCAGAGCTCTCACTGCCCGTCTCTCCTCTTCTGTCCTTCAGCTTCTCTCCAGATCCTTCCCCGGCTTGTGTCACCTGCAGGTAAGGAGGGACCTGATCCACACATACACACCTGCTGTCCATCCAGGTGGGTCTCTCTATTAAAGGGGGTCACCCGATGGGGCAGACCTCAAGTTCCAGTCTGGCCCCATGGTAGGGGGTCTGGCTGGTTGGATCAGAGAATGGGACATGGGGCCTTTCATCTCTAGGGGCTGCCAGCTCTGATCCTGCCCCAGAGGAACTGGCTGGTCAGTGGGGTGGGGAATGGGACCAGACAAGGGACACTGATTCCAGTATTCACTTGTGTGCCTGGCTACTCACTGTGGGGTCCCAGGCACTGTGTGTAGAGACCCCCCCTTCCCAGGTATCGTGTGCCCGGAACCTCCCACCCCACCTTTGAGTGCATCTCACTCTGTTTCTGCTCCACTCAGCTCCCAGCTTCAGGACCTGCAGGGAGCCCTGGGCAAGACTTCCAATAGTGACTGGTCATTTGTGGAGGGCTCAGTTTCCTGGGGTCCCCTGGAAGCCTTATAGGGGCTGGATACCCTGATAGGGCTGAGCCACCTCCCTTAGAACCAGGCCCCTTTAAACTGCTTAAAATGGAGCACCCCAAAAACAGACACTAGCCCTCCCCCTAGGACCACATGCAGAGTGAAATGTCAGCAGCATTGGCTGCAAGCCGGGAGGTGGGAGGGGATTTGAGCCTGGGGGTTTCCATGGAGGAGGTCTCTCTCCATAGCTGCCATCTCCTCTGATCTCCCCACCCCCACTTCCACTTCCCTCATCCGCCCGGTCTCAGCACCCCCACAGAGCTGACTGAGCTGCACCATGCCTGGTGGAGCCCATGACGTGTGGCGTGGCCAGGTGGGAACCAGAATCCCCTAGAGGTGACAGGGGCTCCTGCTGTGTCCCCATGGAGCACGGGGATGGGGATGAGGCCAGGAGAGATACAGCCAGAGCTCTGGGGCCTTGTGGGGTGCAGACACCAGGTCTCTTGTTTTGTGGGAGGAACAGAGAGATGCGAGGGGCTGCTGGCTACAGCCAAGGGGGGCAGGAATTGGGAGGCAGCACTTGGCTGGGGGAGTGTAACATCTCCTGAATCTCTGTGCCCTTCCTCAGCCCCCCCGCAAGCCCCCACAGTCATCATGGACCCCCAGCAGCCTGTGTATGTCCCGGGGGAGCGTCTCACACTCAGATGCTCGGCCCCCGGCGGGGAGGCAGTGACCAGCTACCAGTTCTACAATCCGCGCGGGGAACGGGTCTTCACGGAAACTACTGGCTTGCCCGGGGGGCCCTGGCTGGTCCTGACGGCCGAGACGGGGAAGACTGGGATGTACAGCTGTGAGTACCAGGCAGTGAGAGACGGACAGACCATCTACTCTGCACGCAGCCAGCCTGTCTGGATATCAGTGATGGGTGAGTCCCTTCTCCTGCTGTCTAATAGGGGATTCCTGTCCCCATCTCAATCTGATGTGAAACGTCAGCCCACAGCAGCCTGCTCACTTCCACCTCCAAGGTCCCCATGCTGTTTGTGGATGGCCCTGTTGCCTTGCTCCACCTACCCCAAAAACAATGAACCTCCACAAACAAACCAAAACTGTTTCACAGATTCTCAAACCAAAAAGGGACCCCGTGATCACCTAGTCCCATCTGCATCGGACGTCGCCAACGTAATTCCTGTTTGAACTAGAGCAGATCTTCTAGGGAAACACCCACCCTTGTTTTAAAAACGGACAGTGATGGAGAATCCACCACAGCCATGGATACGTTCTTCCAGTAATGAATTCCCCTCCCTGTTGAAAATTTCAACCTTATTCCCAGTTTGAATTTGTCTAGTTTCAGCATTCATCCATTGGATCCTGTTAGATCTTTGGCTGCAAGATTGAAGAGCCTTTTGGTATAAGATTACTGTCGTCACATTAGGCACTTATAGACCGTAATCAAATCACCCCTTCACCTTGGTTAAGCTAAACATGTTGATCTCTAGAGAGTCCTTCAGCACCTGAGCTGGTGGTGAGACCATTATAGATTTCAAGGACGTGGCTAGATTTTAGGTCGCTGGTTTGATTCTGGCTTGAAGGAGCTTCATGATGGTCCCTTCTGCCCTTTGACTGCAGATACGGCACATTGTTCAATAGTGCTTGTGGTTCTTTGAATTCTCATTCTGTCCTCCAAAGTCCTTGCATGGGACGGTAGGGGAGGGTTGAAATTCATTGCAGACACGTCAAAATGTTTCATTTAAAGATTGTGGATTGGAATGATAGATTTTCCTCCTTCTTGAAACAAAATTCTTTATTTTTTTGCTCTGTTCGTATCCTGTATCTGCTGAGAGCGGCTGTGGTGCCTAATGGGAGTTTCAGTTCTGGTATTTTATGGCCCCATTCTCCTTTCCTGGCCAGCCCCCTTCTCAGAACTAAGCCCCCTCCTCCATGTTGCATTGCAGCAGTTCAACTAGAGGGGTGAACGCTGTGCATCTTGGCAGACGTAGTCCGGAACGGGAGTCCGTTCTGTATTCGATTTTTGACAGTAAACACCGATTTCGCTGCCCACACACAAAGCAAGAGAGAAATATTTCCAACCTTCATAACTGAAATTTAACACGAGGCAAAGTAAGAACAATGATGACTGAGATCTATTTCAGGCTATTTACTTCGTATATTTTCTCTGCATGGTGTCACCACAAGCACTGGGCCGGCCACGTTGCGTGAGCACAGCCTCTGCAGTGCAAGCCGGGGGCCTCTTCCTTTCACCTCATCAGGCCCTAAAGGAGCCCGGTTTGAACCAGCATCTCCTAGGATGCTTTCTCACAGCCCCTTGGAGTGCAGGGGGCAGCCGGCCCTCATACTCTCTCTAGCCCCTAAGCATTCTGTCTATTTCCCTGGGGAGCGTGTTACGCTCCGGTGCTCAGCTCCCAGGGGGGAGATATGGCTTCTGCGATGAAATCGGGGTGCAGCTCTCTGCAGATCTCCCTGCTCAGAACAGGGGTGCTCAGCTGGGGCTCATGGCTGTGGTGGGGATCCCGAAAGCATAAACCTGCCCGTTCGGGGGAGCAGAGTCTGGGTGGGAAACCATCTCAGAGTGCAGCCATCCCTGCTTGGCCCTAGCGACTGATGCATCTGTTTCCTAGGGCTGGTTGATCTGGGGTCACCAGCATTTTCCCCCCTACAGTGGCTGAGACACAACCAGCAATCTAGCTGGTGCCAAGGGCATCAGCTTAGTTTCGCTACCTGGTTCTCTTCCTTCTAGTTGTGTCAGGGTTTCAAGAACTGAAATTCACTCCCCTCTCAGAGTGGGGGATAGAAGCCAGGAGTCCTGGCTCCCAGCCCATGCCTCGATTTGACCTCTAGACCCCACTTCCTCATCACCAATCGCGCTGCTATTTCCACACTCTCGGTACATTATCACTCCCTCTTCTCTCCTATTGTTGCTCTTCGCAGATTTCCCTCTTGCTCCATCCATCTCTGTGATTTCTGATCCCCCTGGGAAGAGCCCTGTTACCATCCTATGCTCGGCCACACCGGGACATGTGGCTACAAGGTATCAGTTTCTGAGGCAGGGGAATGTCATTATCTCACAGCCGGGTGCCCGTCTCCAGCTCCGTCAGTCTGATTTGGAAGCTACCGGCCCTTACACCTGCAGCTATGAGATCAATGTCTCAGGGAGAATGATCCAGTCACGGCCGAGCGCTCCCCTCTCAATCCATCTGACAGGTGAGTCATGTTTCCATCTACACCTTTTGGGTCAGGCGATGGCTGTTCAGACATCTGGCCTGCAGACTGGAGGGGTTGTGGGCTACTGACCAGTATGTCTGTGATGGACTGAGTAATCTGTCTGTAGAGCTGATGAATCCTGTTTGATATTGATGGGTTGGTATCTGGGCCAGACTGAAGACTCCACATTGCATGGGGGATTCTTTAACTTCGCTGTGGTCAGTTGGTCTCCATCTTCGGCTGAACCTCCGAAGGAAGGTGGGAACAGAATAGCACCAGAGGGTTGTTGAGTTAAAATGCTTGGCCATTGCAAAGTGATTGCTCTGGGTAATCAGAGAGCTCCTGTCCAGGAGAGCTGGTTTGTCCAGGGAGGTTACGTTAGCAACTAAGTCCCTGCGATGCTCTCCTCAGCAAGGGAGATATGTGCTGCTGCTGAAATGTCCGTTACCTCCCTTACATTCCCATCTGTCAGCCTTGCCAGCAAACTCCTTGAGATCTGCCAGTCCAAACCTGATGTTGCAGGTCCCAGTCGATGTCCCCAGAGGCATCTCCCTTCAGTTCCCAGTCCTGCTGTTGGGAGACTCACAGGAATTATTAAATTCTCTGCCTCCAAAGAGACCGAGCACCGGTTGGCCTGTTGGGTTAGCTGTAGGCTCACACCTGCCTTATCCCAGGAGCACCACCTGATGGTCTTTAAAGACCAATCAACCTTCCCTGAAATGGGCAAGAAAACTGAGAAAATCAGTAAATGAAAAGTGGGTGAACCCAGAGCTGATGCTCCTCAAAGAAAACATCTCTGGGTGGGGAAGGAACACTAGTGACCAGGGAGGGAAATATGGCATTGTAGCAAATGAACTTGAGCATCATCTCCTTTCGGATACATCAGCCATTTCCTGGGATTGGCGGGGAGCTCCATAGCACTGGGGAGTGTTGGAGGGCTCATTCCCCACTGTCTCTCTTCAGGGCCTTCCGTGCTCCCGGAAACCTTTCGGCCAACTCTGCGGCTGACTCCAACGGGCCCTGAGTTCACCACCGGAGATTCTGTTACCCTGACGTGCTCAGCTCCCAACTGGAAGAAGAAGATGGGGTTCTGCTTCCTCAAGGCTGGGGAACAAGTTGCATGCACAAGACAGGTGCTGGAGGACTCTCAGAGTTACCAGATTGGCAGACTCGGCATGGAGGATTCTGGCTCATACACCTGTATGTACCGCGTAGCCGAACCTGGGCAGGAGATCTCCTCCCTAGAGAGCCAGCCCATCTCCATCACAGTCACAGGTGAGGCCTCTTTCTCTCAGCATGTGATAGCAGGGACCAGTATCAGAACATAAGAGCTGCCATGCTGGTCCCTGGACCGTCTAGCCCAGTAGCCTGTCTCCAGTGGTGGCCCATACCAGAGCTTCAGGGGGGGCGTACAGAACAGGGCAATTTTGGAAGGATCCATCCCTGGTGTCCATTGTGGCTTGTAGTAGTCAGAGGTTCAGCCTCACCCTGAGCATGGAGTTGCATCCCCGACCATCTTGGCTAAGAGCCATTGATGGACCTGTCCTCCATGAATGGATCCAGTACTTCTGGGAACCCAGATATGCTTTTGGCCATCACAGCATCCCATGGCAAGGAGAGCAACAGAGACCAGGCAACTGGATGGTCGACCTCAGGGGCCTGGACAATCAATCTCTGGGGCTCTTTCTCCACCTGGCTTGTCCTTACACTTCTGGCTGGGTTTGGTGCCGAGTAATGCTGTGATTTGCTCTTTGCTGTTGGAGCACAGAGGGTGACTACCAGGGCATGGGAGGTATGAAGGGATTCTCTGTTGAAGGGTGAAAGTGGGGTGTAGCTTCTCCAAGGGGTATGTGACAGCTCCCCATTTTATTTGCACAATCAGCCAGGTGCTCTTCATTCAGAGCCCTTCCATTTCTCTCCTTGCTTTCTCTGCTCTTCATTCTCTCCAGGTGTCCCACTCCCCCCGCTGGCCCCCCAAATCATTCTGGTCCCCCCAAAAGACATCTATTTTCAGGGGGAACATGTCAAGCTCACCTGCTCAGTTTCTGGCAGCGAGCAGGTGAGGGGATACAGATTCTATCACCAAAGAGGGGAGCAGATCTCCGAGCTGGATGAGGGGCCTTGGCTAGAGCGTGTGCTTATGACTGGGAATGCTGGGGTGTACTGCTGTGCTTATTGGATAATCCGATCTGAGCAAGCCATCATGTCAGGCAAAAGCGAATCCATCTCCATCATTGTGACTGGTGAGTCCAGCCCTATATCCAGCATCCCTTTGCCCTTTTTGTGTGTGTTCTGGAGAGGCCCCCTACTCCTTCTATGGAATCCAGACTCTTCATGGTCACCTGTTGAATTCCAGTGACCACTGTAAGGAGGGAAACTGAGGCACCCAATATTGGCTTAATCAATTTTTTCACATTTATTTATAAATTTTCAGATTGAATCATTGACACTTGTCGGTTCTGATCATAAATGTGTGGCAACAATAAGACAGATCAGACTGAACAGGTAGGAGCCCAAGTTTCCAAATTTGTCTCAGTCTCTGGACCTGTGTTCTCCACTTTGGGCCCTTGGTCACTTTCTTTTTATACATTAATTGGTGCATCTGTGTCTGTCATCCTGTGTCTCCAGTTATACATTGACCCAAACGTTAATACATTATTTTCATTCTTCTATGTTGTTACAAATCATTGGCATTACATCCACATAACTCCATGATTCTTTTACCATTCAACATACATTGTCATGAACTGTGAAGAATAAACTAATAGAATATCCCTTATTTTTCCCATTCCACATATTGTAGTGGTAGGTGTTCAGCAGGATTTGCAGATTGAGACAGTCTGATGTGGGCCATGATGTGCATGCGTTGGCCATCCCAGACATCCAGTACATGGCCAATGGTGGCCCTGAAATCACAGAAAAGCTTCCTAGCTGTAAAATAATTGCTTAAAAAGATCCACGGCCACACAACTGGAAACGTGGTACACATGACTTGAAATGCTCACCAAGGTTGTCAAAATGTAAAGCGATTTGCCGAATGCCTCCCCAGAGGAGTGAAGGATTGGTCGACCTGGAGATCTTTAAATCATCTCCGAAAAAAAGTTGGCAGGTCCAAAGTCAATCTGTGGAAGTGGGGCTAGTCCAGTGACCCAGACACATGTGACTGTGGCAAACACAAACTAGGGAACATCTGTTGGTCTGCCGGCTCTTGGGGGAAGATCTGCAAACTGGGCCATAGCATGTGCCCAGCACTGGAAATACCCATGATTGTGGTGGAGGACACACGATGAAAAAGACCATTCAACATCCATCGTCATGAACGATTAGTATTAAACTACCAAACCACGGCCTTGATTTATACCATTCAGCACATTTCTCACTCTTTAGCACTGCAGCTCATTATCTGTGTCTCGTCCTCAGTTATCCGGGAGTGTAACCTTTATTTTTCTTGAGTAGGGAAATTTATGGAGACCACCAGGTCTTTCTCGTGTCATATCCTCACCTTTGCCAAATGTGGGCTTGTCCAGGCTCATTTGCTCCAAGTTGAACAGCTCAAAGTTTAGCACTTCTGTTTGTAAATCACTCGAAAGTCTCGCCAGGAATTTCACCTGTTGTATTTTGAGGTGCTTATTCGGTTAGGACTGTAGCTGTTCCCCCACAGCTCTGCCAGTTGTGAGATGCCATTCCACTCAGACTGGGGATTGGCATCTGCCCTGTGTGATGTTTGCTGTGGGGTGTTTCATAGGCTGGGGGATCATTGGACTCCCCATATCGACTTCTCTTGATTCTGGGGGTTGCCCTTCTGCACTGACCCCTTTCTCTCTATTGCAGCTCCTCCACTGGCCCCCAAACTCTCTCTGCATCCCAAGCTCCCTGTGTACCTGCCTGGGGAGAAGGTCACCCTCAACTGCTCAGCCCCCCGTGGCGAGGAGGTGGCGGGGTTCAGGTTCCACCTGCACAGAGGGGATAAGACCCCGGAAGAGCTGCTAGCTGCCAGCGGGGGGGCCCAGATGGAGCTCACGGTGCAGATGGGGAATGATGGGTTCTACACTTGTCAGTACTGGAGATGGGAGGCCGGGCAGGAGATTGTATCTGAGAACAGTATCAGCATCACTGTACCGGTGTCAGGTGAGGCTCTGACCACTGGGATGCTCCCGCTGGGGTCTCTCCCACATCTCAGGAGTCACCCCACATCCTAGACAGCCAGAGGAGCAGTGGTCCTGGGGGGGAGCAGAGATGCCCCACATTCCCCTCATCAAACCTCTTCTTCCTCTGCCCTTCCCCCTCATTCCCCTTCTGCTGCCCATTATACAATATAGATGTCCCTTTTCCAACCCCCATTCTCTGCTACCCATAGTGCCCATTATACAGTATAGCTGCCCATTCCCCACCCCCACCCTCTGCTGCCCCTAGTGTCCATTATACAGTATAACCACCCCTTCCCCATCCCTACCCTCTGCTGCCCCTAGTGCCCATTATACAGTATAGCCGCCCCTTCCCCACCTCCACCCTCTGCTGCCCCTAGTACCCATTATACAGTTTAGCCGCCCCTTCCCCACCCCCACCCTCTGCTGCCCCTAGTGCCCATTATACAGTATAGCCGCCCCTTCCCGATACTGGACTGTGGTTCCCCTGCTGACCTCTCCCTTTTTCTGCTCCCCTTAGACCCCCTTCCCCAGCCGGTGCTGAGCGTGTATCCCTCATCTGGAGCAGTGAGTGAAGGGCTCCCCCTGATCATCACCTGCATGGCCCCTGGTGACCTCGGTGTGTGGAGATTTCACTTTTACAAGGACAGAACTGAGATCATCCCCAGAGATGAGGGGTCTGAGATCAGCACCATGGAGTCCGTCTCCAGATCTATAAACGTTTCTGTGCTCAGCATCCCACGGACTGGTCCTAACAACACTGTTGAATTCACCTGTGGGTACGAGAAGAACATGAGTGGGAGGTGGATCCAGTCCCCCAGGAGCCGGGCTGTGAATGTTACCTGGAATGTCACCAGGAATTACAGCTGGAGAGGTGAGGCCCCCAACAGCATTAACATAATGAGAAGGAATATTTCCCCTGAGGTGCAGTTCCCATCTTGGACCCATAGGTGGCAGGATCACATCGTGTATCTGGCAATTCCTTTCTTAAAGGGGAGGGCGCAGATTGTCCCTATTCTGCAGGCTGCCTGGGGTATAGCGGAGTCCACAATGCCATGCAGGGGAAGCGTTTACATTGGAGATCCTGGCGTAATGCCTACTGTCGCTCTCCTCTCTTCTCTCAAGTAGGCTGGGATCTGCTCCTCCCCTTGGTGGCTGGTTGCGGTGGTGGAGGAGCCACTCTGGGGCTACTGGTTCTTCTTGGCTGCTGCTGCTGCAGAAGAAAAAAGAAAGGTACTGGTAAGGCGACCTGGATGGGGAATGGAAGCTTGGGTCTTGTCTGTGGAATTCTGGGGGAGGGTGGGCAAGACTGGGGTGGAGAATAGGACCCAGGTGTCCAGGGATCCCCAGGGTTATGAGGTACAAGCCCTTAGTGTGAGGGATTCTTGTCTGTGTCTTGCTGTGGATCAGCTCCCGGACTCTGCTAGTCTCTGGCAACACATACTCCTGCAAACTTTGCTCTCTGTACAGGGTTACAATTACCCCCTGTTCCACTGAACACACCTAGAACTTTTAGATCTGCTGTCCCCAAAGGAATGGGACACTCCAACTTTGGATGCTGAGTTCGGGGTCCCCACTTACCATGCAGCACTTAGATCTGTTTATAGGGAAAACAAGAAGAAGTTTATCACCAAAGCAACCAGGTGGGTGAGGTTTTATTGGACCAATTTCTGTGGGAGAGCAAGACAAGCTTTTGAGGGATACAGACCTCTTCTTCTTCTCATCCAAACCAGAGATTGAAGGAAGAATATTGGAAACAAATAGTTTCATATAAAACAAAATTGTAACATGCTTCCTAGAGCCTAAACTGAACTCCCAGGATGTTTCCCTGTCTCCTATGGCATAGTGTTTTCCCATCATTTTCAGTCAGGTTGGCTGAGATCCTCCTTCCCTAAGATCAAACCTCATGTCAGGTTGTCTTCAGAGATTGAAGGCTTCCGGAGTGCATCTCTCTGCACCCCCTAATGTACCAGACCAGACCTTTGATCTCCATCTGAGAACAAGTTTTCCCCAGCTGCTGTTTAATTCTTCCTGTTAATATCACCCCCGATTCTCCACAAACTCTTTGTTGGCATTGGATTCAGGATGCTGATAGACTTCTACAGGGAGACACGCAGTGGTCCACAATGGAGATAAGCATCTTCCAGCTCCTGCCCAGAGTTACCTTGGAGTGACCTCCCTTTAACCATGACAAGGCCCAGAGAAAATAATATTCAACATCTTCACGTAACTTCCCGCAGATTTTCCATACGCTCGTCTCGCAATGGTCTTGACAATGCATGTGATGCAGGCTTTCATTAGTGACCTCATGTGACGTTCTTTGGTGGACCCATGGTAGCCCTGCACCCCTGTATGCCATGCTGTCAGTTGGTGTCAAGAAGGCCGTGGGTCAAAGCCATGCCAGGAACTCACCCCATGCCTCTGTGAGGGGAGACACTGGGATAGGGGAATAAGGGAAACCAAGCAGCCATTTAATGTAGCTCCTTGACCTTCTCTCCACAGGTAGCAGCAAGACAGCAGCTGGGTAAGATATCCCATTTCCAGAGGTATTACTCCCCCTCCCATGGGGGGCTGTCTGTCTCCCCTGGCAGGGTCATCAATATCCCTCCCAAAACATTGGCCCATCCCATCTGTTACAACATAGGAACCCGCCTCCCCCCACAACATCTGCCTTCATCCCCCAACTTCTCCCCTCTGGATTGAGCCGTGAGGAGCCAGGCTGTGAATGAGAGAGCACAGATGAGTGAATATGAGAAAGAGAGAATGATACATGAATGGGAGAGAAGGAAAAAAGGCTGGGCAGATGAGTTGTTTATTTTCCACTATATGTCCCCTCCCACATTCACCCCAAACTTTTCCCATTGCTGGGTGGTGAAGCACTGGAATGCGTTGCCTAGGAAGGTGGTGGACTCTCCATCCTTAGGGGTTTTTACAGCCCAGCTGGACATGATTTAGTTGGGGTTCGTCCTGCTTTGAGCAGGGGATTGGACTAGATGATCTCCGGAGGTCTCTTCCAACCCTAATCTTCTATGATTCTATGATCAGAAGTGTATATCTAGGTCTGGCAGAATTTTGATTATAATTTCAACAGGTAATATCGATGTTTATTTTTAAGCATTTTTTTTTAAATATTTTTTTTCACAGTTGAGGGAAATTACCAGGGAGAAGTCAGACAACAGGGGGCTTAGAGAATAATTATTTAATGACAGGCCATGCCGAGATTCAAAAAGGTAAAGCTTTGTATCTGTTACAGCCGAAATTGTCAGCCCCACAAGCCAAAATATGCAGCATCAATATCTTTAGATCAAACCTTGATTCTCAAACAGACTTTCCCCTTACATTGTGTATCTGTAAATTTCTGGACATATTTTTCCCATTGGTTTCTGGAAAAAGTGTCCAGTCGATCGCTTGACCGCACCTTGGTTTGTTATGAAACACGCTCAAGAGACCAAATGACCAATACCAGTCAGGTTTATTACAGAAAATCAATTATAGGATAAGACAGGGGGAAACGGTTCAATACGATACTTGTTTGATAGATTTTAAGTCTAGAAAGGATCATTGTGACCATCTAGTCTGATCTCCTGCATAACACAGGCCAGAGAACTGCCCCCAAATAATTCCTAGAGAGGGTCTTTTAGAAAGACACCCGCTCTGGATTTAAAAGTGCTCATGATGGAGAATCCACCTTAACCCTTGGTGCTCCGTTGCTTAATTAAATGTTCATGCCTTATAAGCAGTCTGATGATGATGGCCAGTGTGACATTTGCTTTCAGTAGAGACTCTACATGATGTTATATTGGTGACCCTGTGGGTTCCCCATAGCCCCATGTACCCCAGTGCCCTGTGCCAGTTGGCATGAGGAGGTTTGGGGCCAGGGTGAGAAGCAGAGTAAATGAGTAAGAGATGCAGTGAATAGATAGTGAAAACGAATGGAGGAATGAAGGAGAGAAAGAGTCAGGGAAAGAAAGGGGGTGATGAATGAAGAGGAGAGAATGAGCGAGAATGGAGGAATGAAGCACAGAGAAAAGCTATCACCTAGAGCATTGCTGGCCAATGATAGCCCCACCCAAAACTCTCACATTCACCCCTTATCACACTCCAGGAGTCTGTTCCCCAAATCCTCTCCACCCTTAGGGGTAGGAGCTCCTAATTCCTCCCACTGACCCTCTCAGCTCCATCACTGAGACATAGTTCTGCCTCTTTCAGTTACCTTGGTGTCAGCGGAGCCCCTGGGGTTAATTTAGGTGAGTAATGACCACCCTGCTGCCCCCCCCGGACACTCTCCCCCACTGTGTGGCCCATGGGGTCTCAGAGGTGGGGCATGGTACATGGGAGGTGTCTGTTGGGCCTTCTCATAGCCACTTCCCCTTGAAGAGGGGAATTTCTGACTGCCACACTCCAGCTCCCCTACTGGTGATGTTGAGACTATGTTGCCAGATAGTGGTCAAAAGTGGGAATTGCAGCATGGAGAAAAGAGTCCTTGAGTCTGGCTGCTGGGTGGCGGGTCGGGAAAACCAGGTGCTGGATGGGGGTCCGATGCAGGGCAGCGGGGAGGGGAGACTGGGCAGGGGGGTCTGATCTGTTATGTGATTAGCTCTGCAGCAAAGGAGCCATGACGGGTGGGATCAGCCGGTGACCCACAATCAGCGGCGGCTGCCCAGCATCCCTGGTGGGAAATCCAAGAATAGAGGCCAGGGAGAAGAGGATGCAGGAACCAGGGCAGGATGCCCAACCATGGTAAACTCAGAGAGGAGAGTGCCCCTGATGAGCCCCTCCACCCAGTCTCTGGAGCACAGCACCGGCCGGTGCCATAGAATATCGGGGTTGGAAGGGACCTCAGAAGGTTATCTAGTCCACCCCCTGCTGAAAGAAGGACCACTTCCCAGACAGATTTTTACCCCAGTCCCCTAAATGGTCCCCTCAAGGATTGAACTCATAACCCTGGGTTTAGGAGGCCAATGCTCAAACCACTGAACTATCCCTCCTACAGTGTATTCCCCACAATGGGAAAGGGCCCCCTGTTGAGATCCTGCCTGGCTCCCTGCAGCACAGCACCTCTAGTGCTACAGTGAGGTAATGGGGTCAGCTCTGAGTATGAGGGGAGAGCGCCCCTGATCCCCCACCCCACTCCCTGCAGTGCCCCCTAGCGCCACCCTGGGCAGTGCGGTCAGCATTGACTCCAAGGGGCGAGTGCCCCTTACTGAGTGCCCTGGTCCCTGCAGCACAGCGCCCCCTAGCACCACCCTGGGGAAGTGGGGCCAGCACTGACTGCAAGGGGAGAGCACAACAAAAGTTCTCTAGTCTACAGCACAACATAAGCTCATGGCAGACCTGATTCTTCTTTGTTCTCCACTTTCCTAGTATTCTGTAGCCACGTGCCCACCTGTGAGCCCTGGGAACTCCACGTTCCACCAGCGAGGAGGGAATTTGGTCTCAGAGGAAGTTGTGTACAGTGAACCCCTCTTCTAATCCCTGTCCCCCAACTTCCCAGCAGCACGTTGCTTCCATTGCCTGCGAATTCCCCAGACCTCAATCTTGGCTCACCCTCAAACACTTGTCACAGCAAACACCTCCGTTTTGTTCTTTTCATCTTGTGGGATAAGGGGGGTGGGAGGCAGGACTCCTGGTTTCTATACCCAGATCTGGGAGGATTGTGTGGTCTAGTGGTTAGAGGGGGTGGGGCGGCTGGGAGCCAGGATTCCTGGGTTCTATCCCAAGCTTTGAGAGGAGTTTGGGTATGGTGGTTAGAGCTGCTGGTGAAGGATGGGTAAATACCCCTGTCTAATCACGCTCTCCTGAATTAAACTTTCTGGCCCAGTTTGGTTGGTACCATTTTTTATTCATGTATCAGCTGTGGAGTAGTGGGAGGTTTGGGGACCCTGGTATTTTCAGGGTGTCCCATGGGAGACAAAGTAAGTCCCTATAGTTGCTTGCACTGGGTCAACTGAAATCTCCACCTCGTATTGAGCCATTATGCTTACAAGGCTGAGAGCGCTTCGTACGGGACCGGACATCAAAGCGGCACTGGTCAAACCCTAGATGGCAGTTCCCTGATGAGCTAAAAGTGACTCTGATTATTTCGGTCAACAGACATGCCAATTATACCCCGGTAAGGAGGGCTGGCCCCAGGCCAGGAGACTGGCTGCATCAGACATTTGAGACTGAAATTTCTCTACTTCCGTTCTGGACAGAAATACCCTTGAGCACATCGGGAACATCAAACAATGAAAAACCCCTCCAGCCGTAACAGCCATTTCATCGCTGTTAATGACCCAGACCCCCAGCTGGGGTCAATGGGCCATAGCTCCATTGGAGTCAATGGGGAAGACCCCCAGCTGGGGTCAATTGTCCACAGCTCCCAAGTGGGTGTAAACCAGAGTAACTCAAGGAAGGTTCCTTTACACCAGCTGATACCTTGGGCCACCCTGGGAAGATCCAGTCCTCGGGGGCTGCTACTCTGGCCTCTCCCACCAGCACTGCATTGAAGTACAAAAGCCAGAGCAAACATTGGAGAAGGTGGCGGGAAGTGGTCAGCTGCTCTCAGCCCCTCCTTACCTGAGATGCTGCTGCCTGTCCAGCCGCCCAACTAAGCAGTGACTGCAAATGAGGCTGTGGCTTCCTCTGGCTCCATCAAAGGGGAGGGGCCTGTCCGCCTCCTTGCACCCAGGCTGGTCCGGTGGCTGAGCTGAGAACCCAGCTGCCACCCCAGAGTGACCAGCTCAGCATGGCGCTAACTCACCTTCCGCCTCTGCTGGGTAAGTGACCTTCCTCGGCCCCCATCCCTCTGTGTGTCTGTCTGTCTGTAGACTCCCTCCATCCCTGCCCCACATCCCTCCATCCCTCTGAATCCCCCTCCCCATAACTCTCAGCCCCTCTCTTCTCTTCTCTTCCAGCCTCTCTCCAGATGCTCCCCGGCCCTGTGTCCCCCGCAGGTAACGATGTCTCCTGTCCTTGATGAGATGCTCGCAGAGGGTTGGGGGGCATCTCAGGGAGTGGGGCTGTGTGTGGAGGAGGGAGGTCTCTCTGCCCCAGCTCTGGGCTCCCACAGAGGACTAAGGACCAGGGGATACAACCCAACACCGCTGAGAGGGACATTAAAAGCAGGTTCTGCAGAGACCCCAGAGGAAACACGGTGGGTGGAAAAACTCCCCCCTCCCTTCCCCACATCCACCTGAACTTCCTCATTTCTCTTCAATGCCTTCTAGCTACAGCTAGGCAGGTCTGATGGTCAGCTAATGGATTCTCCCCCCTCTTCTATCACTGCCCCTGGACAGAGAACATTCGGTGAATACCCTGATGGAAAAGGGGGTCTTGGGGTTGAACCATTTGCATCAACAATCCTCCCCCATTTTTGCACCCACTTCCCCCTGGATGGAGAGTGTGGGGATTTTGGAGTGCATCAGGTGGATGAAGGACCCTTCTTCCCCCAGCTCCGTTTCTGATGCCCCTAATCCAGAGGTGGGCAAATTATGGCCCGCGGGCCACATCCGGCCTGCGAGACTGTCCTGCCCAGCCCTTGAGCTCCAATCCAGGGAGGCTAGCCCCAGCCCCTCCTCCACTGTCCCCCCACCCCCGCAGCCATGCTGCCATGCGGGCAGGAAGTGGGGGGGGGGTCGGATAGGGGGCGGAGGCCAGGCTGTTTGGGTAGGCATAGCCTTCCCTACCCAACCCTCCATACTGTTTTGCAACCCCAATGTGACCCTCGGACCAAAAAATTTGCCCACCCCTGCCCTAATCCCTGATGAGAAAAGCAGATTCTCTCCTGGGCTCCTGTCCCTATCCCTGAATTGTTCCTCAGCACAGTCTGGGCCCCACCCACCCTGCCATCTCCTCTGTCCAAGGGAGGGGAAAGCAGCAGATTGGGTGTCAGTGGGGTATATTATCAGTGGGGAGCAGGCTGTGGGATAGGCGATGTTAAGTTTCACAGATGGGGGGAGCTGGAATTTGCTCAGCCACACAAAGAGTAGGTCCATCTTATAGTGAGAGACTGCAGGAGCTGGAGGTGTTTAGTGTAACAAAGAGAAGGTTAAGGGGGAGTTGATCACAGTCTAGCAGTTCCTACATGGGAACTAGGGTGACCAGACGTCCCGATTTTATCGGGACTGTCCTGATATTTGCTTGTTTGTCCTGCGTTTGTTGACCGATGTTCGGTCAGGACACTGGACAAACAAGCAATTTTGCCCTCCACTCCCGCACACAGGCGGAGCCCGGAGGGGCTCGCGCCTCCCCCACCCCGACTCTGCCCCCTCCTTCCCCCATTGGATCCCTCCCCAAATCCCCGCCCTGATCCCGCCCCCAGCCCCGCCCCCTCACTGTCCCATTGGATCACTCCCCAAATCCCCGCCTCTTCCCCAAGCACGCCATTCCTCCTCCCTCCCAGGCTTGCGTAGATCAGCTGTATGGCGGCGCAGGTGCTTGAGGGAGGCCTGGGGGACGCAGGGGAGCGCAGGGTGATTGAGTCCGGCTTGGTCCGTCCCTGCAAGGGCAGCCTGGGTCCGGCCTGGGGAACTGGCTCCCTGTACGCGCCCATGGGTGGGGGTGGGAGGGCAGCAGCTGCCCGCATGGGGACTCCAACAGGGCTTCACCTCCCGCCACGTGGAGGCAGCGGCAGCCCCGTTTGTTCCCCTGCAGGACCCGAGCAGAACGGGGGGGCTGGGGCCTGCAGCCCCCACTCCGGGACCACCTGCGGGATTGCACCAGCTGGGCACCTTCCTCTACAGGGAGAGGTGGAGACGAGATGAGCTGGTGCGGGGGGGCGCTCCGGCGGCTTTTTTTTCCCCTCCGCTGGGCCCCTCCCGCCTCCCAGTATTTCAGTTTTGTCATCTGGTCACTCTAATGGGAACAGAAATTGGACAATCGACAGCTCTTCAACAGAACAGACAGAGATCAAACACGACCCAGTGCCTGGGAGCTGGAGCTAGACAAATGCAGACTGGCAATAAGGTGCAGATTTTAACAGTGAGGGGAATTAACCACTGGGAGAATTCCCCAGGGGTCGTGGGGGATTCTCCAGTGCTGACAATTTCTGAATCGAGGCTGAATGTTTCTCTCAGAGATCTGCTCTAGGTCACAGAAGAATCAATTCAGGGAAATCCTAGGGCCTGGGTGACCAGGGCCGGCTCCAGCATTTTTGCCGCCCCAAGCAAAAAAAAAAGCCGCAATCGCGATCGGCGGCGGCAATTCGGGGGAAGAAAATAAAAACGCGATCGGTGGCAGCAATTCGCCAGCAGGTCCTTCGCTCCCAGAGGAAGTGAGGGACCTGCCGCCGCCGAATTGTCGCACGTGCTGCCCCTCTCCGTTGGCTGCCCCAAGCACCTGCTTATTAAGCTGGTGCCTGGAGCTGGCTCTGTGGGTGACACAGGAGGTCAGACTCTATGATCACAATGGTCCATTCTGGCCTTGGGATCTATGAAAATCTCCCCGGGTGTGAGAGAGAGAGAGAGAGAGAGAGAAAGAGAGAGAAACGGGCTGTGGTTTATTTGGCATGGTGTATTTCCTAGCGAGGGGGTGGGTGCCAGGCAGTGAGATGAGGCTGGTTTATGATCATGTCTGTCCAGGACTCCTATCTGCTCCCTTCTCCTCATTCCATCATGGCCTCTCCCTCAACAGTGACCCTCTGCCTCTGTTCTAGATCTCTCGCCGGCCCCCACACTCTTGTGGGAGTACTGGTACACAGTTTATCTCCCAGGGTAGTGGGTTAATCTCACCTGCTCGGCTCCTGGGCGTGAGGAGGTTTCAGGATACAGATTCTTCTATCAGAAAGGGCAGCAGGACCCCAGTGTAGTCCTCAACCCTAATGCTGGAGCCCTGCTGGAGTTCACAGCTGAGAAGGGAAATTAAGGATCATACACCTGTGCATACAGGAGATTGGAATCCAATCAAGAGATCTCATCTAGGAACAGCAGCTCCATCTCCATAACAGTGACAGGTGAGCCCCTGTTTTTCCTCCTGTTTGATTGGAGAGTCCCTGAGAAGCTGAAGCCCACCCCAAAACCACAGCTTCACCCCCTGTCTCTTGTCAGGGCCCTTCCCAGCATCTCAGACACTTTGTGGTGGCCTCAGGAGGTCCCTACTGATCAGCAAAGATTGGGCACTGACAGGTCACTGCTGTGGGCAAGCTCAAAGCACCGGGGTCCCAGGTGGGCACTGTCAGGGCCACCCTCTGTAAATCTACAGCCCTTCAGCTGCCTGGCTTCCTCAGTCATGATTTCTGTCATTAGAGGGATTGGTTGCTGTCATGTTATCTGACCCCATGCCGGCACCAATATGTCAGGATCCTTCACTCCCCATGTGTATGGGAAGGGAAGGTGCTACCCTGACGTGCTTGGCCCCTGGGGAGAAAGCACCCTAGGACACAAATTAGTCTATCATGGCAGGGATTTGGTCTCCAAAGAGGTCCCTGGTCCCAGTGGAGTGACTGGGTGACACTCACAGCTCAGGCAGAGACCACCCCTTACCCCTGCTGTGCACTGGGCAACCCAGTCCAGCCAGTGGATCCCAGAGAGGCCCTGCCTCCAGTTGGGAAATACATGGGCACAGTGCAGGGTCAGGGTTCAGTGAGGTGCAGGGGTGCAGGGAGTTTCACATGGAGAAGTTTCCAACCCTCTCTAATTCCTGAAATGAATTTTGCCTTATATCTGCCCCTCACCTCCCAGGTCCTTCCACAGATCCCATCCAGGTGTGACCCTTCTTCTGTATCTAACATTGACCCCTGTTTTCCAACCCCACCCCTGCGGCCCCATCTTTCTCCTTCTGGAGAGCCTGTTCCCCTGACGTGCTTGGCTGCCCCTGGGGTCACAAAGCTGCAGGATCCAATTTGACATGGTGGGAGGATGGAGCATCTCAGCTGAGGGCTGATCCGGGAGCAGCTTCCTTATACACTGAATGTCACAGGGCTGGGAGTCTCTGGGTTACACACCTGTCTGTTCTGGGTATGCCCATCTGGCCAGGAGATCCCATCTGGGAAGAGCCAGCCTGTCTCTAACAGCTTGGGAGAGGCAGCACTGGCCAGAGAGAGTGGGGTGGGGTGTGTGTGGGGGTCACTGACTTTGCTCATCTAGCTCCTCTCTTCATTTCTGGGGCCCCCTTCTACCTTTATTCCAGACCCTCCACCTCCCCCCACACTCTCTCTCCACCCCCTGCACCCCATCTATATCCCAGGGGAGTCGGTAATGCTGAGGTGCTCAGCTCCCATTGGAGAAAAGTGAAGAGATACAGGTTCTTCAATCAAAGACGGGAGCGGATCTCCAAAGGAGACTCCAGCCAGGTCAACTGGCTGATCACCACGACTTACGCAGCAGACAATGAAGCATACAGCTGTGTGTACTGGATAACGGTGCTTGGGCGACAGATCCCATCCAAAAGGAGCCCTCCTGTCCCAGTGCCTGTGATGGGTGAGATCCTATTTTCACCTGGGGGGGTGAGACATGAGGGTCGTCTTCTCCATCCCTTCCTAGTTACCCCTGAGGATTGCGCTGCTGCAGCCCCAGACCATGATCCCAGTGCTCCCAGTGCCCCCTGCCTCTCCCCAGCAGTGCCCACAGCCTGACTGTCCAGAGACCCATTAGCATAGCCTGGGACTTTCTCCTCTCTCCTCTGCACTAAGCCCTCTGCCCTAGACACTGGCCATCAGGAAGTTTAGACTTGAAATTAGATGAATGTTTCTAACCATCAGAGGAGTGAAGTTCTGGAACAGCCTTCCAAAGGGAGTAGTGGAGGCAAAAAACATATCTGGCTTCAAGACTAAGCTTGATACATTTTTATGGAGGGGATGGTATGATGGGATAGCCTAATTTTGGCAATTAATTGATCCGTGACTATTAGCGGTAAATATGCCCAATGGCCTGTGATGGGATGTTACATGGGGTGGGATCTGAGTTACTACAGATAATTCTTTCCTGGGTGCTGGCTTGTGAGTCTTGCCCACATGCTCAGGGTTTAGCTGATCACCATATTTGCGGTTGGGAAGGAATTTTCCCCCAGGGCAGATTGTCAGAGATCCTGTTTGTTTGTTTTTTTGTGTTCCTCTGCAGTGTGGGGCATGGGTCACTTGCTGGAGGATTCTCTGCATCTTGAAGTCTTTAAACCATGATTTGAGGACTTCATTGGCTCAGACATTGGTTAGGGGTTTGTTACTGGAGTGGGTGGGAGAGATTCTGTGGCCTGTGTTGTGCAGGGGGTCGGACTAGATGATCATAATGGTCCCATCTGACCTTAAAGTCTATGAGTCTATGAGACACTCCTCTACACAGAACAATCATCTTCCCCTTCCTCTGCTCTCCAGACCAGCTCCCAGCCTTCTTCTTTCCACCAACTCATTCCTCTTAGGCACAGACCCCGCAGCCAAGGAAGGGAGCAGGTCTCTGATGCAGTCCCCATCTCAACCAGGAGGGGCCAGCTGGGCTAACAGCTGAAGCAAAGAAACCAGAGCCCCAGGCCTGGATAATCAAGGCCTGTCAATGGATCATAGATCATACTTCATAGGCTGCCAGGCCAGAAAGGACCACTGTGTCCATCTATTCTGGCCTCCTGCATTGCAGATGCCAGAGAAGTAGAGCAGAACGAGCACTAACGTCCCTCTGGCCTCCACTCCTGCTTCTTCTGATTCCACTTCTGATTATCATCCTCTCTCCCTCTTTGTATGCTGGAGTCTAGTCTTTGAATTTGCACCTGCTCCTTTTATTCCCCTCCTCTTCTGCCCCATCTTTGCTCTTTCATGTTCCTGATGAGCCTCATGCCACAATATTTAGGCCCAACAGGGCTGCCCAGCTGAGAAAATGACCTCCTCACTCTCCTAAATTCCCACACAACTGACAACATGTCCGCTATACCAACATCAACACAACCACATAACATGGCTGCCCAGCACAGCCAAGGACATGTCTACCCAATATGTCTACCTGATTTCCAAATATAGCCGCCCTTCAGAGAGCAGCACAATACATGGCCACTCCACGTGGCCAGGAACATGGCTGCTCAATGGACACAGATGTGGATATCCAACCTGGCCACCTTGTGCCTCTACCCTCTCAGACAGTAGAATCCCACCGGGGCCTTCCAGCTCTCAGCCAGTCTGGCCAGAGTGACTGAGATTGCCAGATGCTCTGGGCCTTCCCTATCTACCAACATCAAGAGCTGGGGCATTAGTAACATAGAGGTGACAGAAGAAGAGTCACATCCTGGTGACCATGGCTGACTTATGATCCCCACATTCCAGCCCCACATGGTATCTGAAGGCAGTCATCCCCAACCCCTAACCTGGCTCTTTGATGGTCCAAGTATCTGAGCTGCTTACAATTTGTTAATAGATATAGCTCATCCATGCTCATTGTAGATATGGGGAATAGTGGAAAAGAGAGGGTAAGTCCCACAAGGGGCCTGTGGTACAACAGGAAATTCAACCCCAATAGCCAATTCCCCAGGCCAGCCCCCTAACCACTGGATCATCCTTCCCCTTTTTGGAACGAGAAGCAGGCTGTTACAGACATGTTCATGTTCTCAATGAGCCTCACATCACAATATTCAGGCCCAAAATGGCTGCCTAGCTGAGAAAATGGCTTCCTCAATATTCTAAATTCCCACTCAGTCGGCAACATGGCCACTATACTGATGTCAACACAATCACATAAGATGGCTGCTCAAGACAGCCAAGGACATGTCTACCCAATATGTCCGCCTGATTTCAAATATGTCTGCTCCTCAGAGAGCAGCACAACATATGGCTGCTCAACGTGGCCAAGAACATGGCTGCCCAACAGAAACAGACCTTGGCATCCAGCATGGCTGCCTTGCACCTCTACCTTGTGGGATGGTAGAATCCCAGCAAGGCCAGCCAAATCTCAGAAAGTCTGGCCAGATGGGGTGGGATTGCCAGACACCCTGGGCCCTCACTATCTAGAGAGGGCTCCATAAATATAGGGGGCTAGGGCATTAGTAATGGAAGGGTGACAGAAAATGAATCACCTCCTGGTGACCCTGGCCACTTTATGATCTCCACATCTCAACCCCACATTGTATCTGAAGGCAGCCATCCCAAACCCCTAACCCGGCTCTCACACAAATTTTGTGGGGCCTCTCAGCATCCTGAGGAGAAGCAAGTGGCTCTGGACAGAGAACACAGGTTATCCATGAATAAATTGAATTCTGGGCACCATCTCTACTTTCTCTCCCTCCATGTTCCTGCTGAACCCTCTGCTTCTTTTATCCCAGCAGATCCCCTTCCCCAGCCGGTGTTGAGTGTGGATTCCCCATCCGCAGTAGTGAGTGAAGGGCTTCCCCTGCTCATCACCTGTGCGGCCCCCAGGAACTCTGGTGAGCAGAGGTTTCATTTCTACAAGGATGAGGCCAAGATCATCCCCGGGGATGCAGGGTCTGAGATTAGCACCACGGAGCCCGGCACCGGCTCTCTGAACATCTCTGTCCTCAGCATTCCCTGGGCCGGTCCAAACAACATCGGGGAATTCACCTGCGGGTACGAGGAGAATATGAGCAGGAGGTGGATCCTGTCCCGCAGGAGCTGGGTGGTGAACATCACCAGGACAGGTGAGACTTCCCTAATTTCTTAATTCAGCTGACTGTGTTGCTCCCATCGGAGGAGTACCATCTCCAGGATCTCTCCTGGGAAAGGAAGGTCAGATGAGGTGAGAGATGTCACATGGAGATAGAAAATAAAGTGGAGTTGGAAATCTCCTTTCTCTCCCCATGCCCTTTCTATCTATGATACTTTGATGGCCCAAGTATCTGAGCTGCTTACAGTTTGTTAATGGATATAGCCTCTCCATGCCCATTGTAGAGATGGGGAATGGATGCAAAGAGAGGGTAAGTCCCACAAGGGGCCTGTGGTACAACAGAGAATTCAACCCCGATAGCCAAAGCCCCAGGCCAGCCCCCTAACCACTGGATCATCCTTCCCCTTTTTGGAATGAGCAGCAGGCTGTTACAGACATGTTCATGTTCTCAATGAGCCTCACATCACAATATTCAGGCCCAAAATGGCTGCCCAGCTGAGAAAATGGCTTCCTCAATATTCTAATTTGCCACACAATTGGCAACATAGCCACTATACTGATGTCAACACAGTTACATATCATGGCTGCTCAAGACAGCCAAGGATATCTCTACCCAATATGTCTGCCTGATTTCAAATATGTCTGCTCCTCAGAGAGCAGCACAACATATGGCTGCTCAACATGGCCAAGAACATGGCTGCCCAACAGAAACAGACCTTAGCATCCAACATGGCTGCCTTGCACCTCTACCTTGTGGGATGGTAGAATCCCAGCAAGGCCAGCCAAATCTCAGAAAGTCTGGCCAGATGGGGTGGGATTGCCAGACACCCTGGGCCCTCCCTATCTAGAGAGGGCTCCATAAATATAGGGGGCTAGGGCATTAGTAGTGGAAGGGTGACAGAAAATGAATCACCTCCTGGTGACCCTGGCCACTTTATGATCTCCACATCTCAGCCCCACATTGTATCTGAAGGCAGCCATCCCAAACCCCTAACCCGGCTCTCACACAAATTTTGTGGGGCCTCTCAGTATCCTGAGGTAAAGCAAGAGGCTCTGGAGAGAGAGCACAGGTCAGCTCTGGGTAAACTGAACTCTGGGCATTATCTCCATTTCTCCCACTGCCCTATCCCTGCTGAACCCTTCCCTTTGCTCCTCCCCTCAGACACCCTTCCCCAGCCAGTGCTGAGTGTGTATCCTCTGTCTGGAGCAGTGAATGAAGGGCTCCCCATGCTCATCACCTGCATGGCTCCCAGGGATACAATGACGGAGCCAAGACCTTCCCCGAGGACCTTGTGTCTGAGGTAAACACCACAGAGTCCAGGACATGCTCTATGAACATCTCTGTGCTCAGCATCCTGTGGTCTGGCTCCCACAACACCGGAGAATTCACCTGTGAGTATGAGGAGAATGTGAGTGGGAGGTGGATCCTGTCCCCAAGGAGCTTGGCCATGAATGTCACAGTATCAGGTGAGGCAGGCTATGACTTTTAATAACTTCCCACATAAATTCACCCTTGAACCTCAGACACAGTTCTCAAGCGAGCAACCAGCACCCAGTGACCCTGATGGCCAAGCAAGGTCAGGGTTGGTCAGAGTGGGACAGGAAGAGAGGAGAGGAACAGACCAGACACAGATGGGAAGAATCAGGGTCTAAGAGAGAAGGGCTGGGGTGGGTTTCACATCTCACCTTGATGGCTCCTGAGATCCAGGGGAGTTTGTCGTGAGTCCTGGAGGCACAGACACACAGACATCATGTGGGTCACCATTAGCAGTGATGTTCACCTGCCGGTTCCACTCATTATTCTCCTCTCTCTGCAGCTCGTAGCTTCCTCTGGGTCCAGGAGCTGGTGGTGGGTGGCTCCTTCTTACTCATCAATGGCCTCATCTTCCTCGTCTCCCACTGCTGCTTCTAGACTCAGGTAACTTGCTTTGTGAAGGGGGCCCTTCATTCTGTGCCTTGGATTCCTTCCACAGGGTGACCCATTTGGGCTGTGATCTCTCCCTTTGAATTTCAGCCTGGGGGAGGGTGTTAGAAGGTTCTGGTGGAAAGTCAAAGAGTGAGATCTGAGAAACATATACTGGATCTCATAGATGCTGACTCTGTGGGAGCTTCAGGTCTGGAGAACCCACAGGGAAAAATTAGTGGATGCTCTGCACCCACTGGCAGTCAAGATCCCCTGCCCCCTCCTCCCCCCCAAGCACGCCACATCCCCGCTCCTCTGCCTACCTCCCAGCGCTTCCCGCCCAGCCGCCGCCAAACAGCTGTTTGGCAGCATTAGCAAGGTCAGGGAGGGAGGGGGAGGAGTGGGAAGGTGGCACTCTCAGTGGAGGAGGTGGGGCTGGGGTGGATATTTGGGGAAGGAGTTGGAATAGGGGCAGGGGTGCAGCGGAGTTAGGGTGGGGACATTGGGGAAGGAGTTCAAATGGGGGTGGGGAAGGGGTGGGAAGAGGTGGGGAGGGTGAGGGGAAAGAGGGGAAGTCGGTGACTATGGAGGATCTGAAAGGATTTTAGACACCATGCAGTCTCCTGCAACCAACAAAAATGCAGTCATATCTGGGGCGGGGCATGGCTACTGTTTCACAGCTGCACAACTCTCATGCACAGAGTTTGCTTGCTCGGTGTGAATCCAGGGAATCCTGCATTCACACCCTACACATGGCTGCAATGATATGTGTATCAATCCTGCCTTGTGAGGTATCATTTGAAACTCCCATCACATTGATCAATAATATAATGGTGGTACATATGTGAGAATGCCATAGGTGGAAATATGGCCGTCCTCTGCTGTTGTTTTTAAAGTCTGTATTTGAACAAAGGGGAACCAGGTCTCCCCAGGGTTTGAATACAACTGATGCAGAGTGACAAGTGACAAGAGAATTACAATGTGCATATGCGGTGAACATAAGAACAGCCAGACTGGGTCAGACCAATGGCCTATCTAGCCCAGTATCCTGTCATCTGACAGTGGCCAATGCCAGGTGCTGCAGAGGGAATGAACAGGACAGGTAATCGTCAAGTGATCCATCCCCTGTCATCAATTTCCCGCTTCTGGCAAAGCATGGTTTTGCTTCTCTGCCCATCCTGGCTAATAGCTGTTGATGGCCCCATCCTCCCTGAATTTATCTAGTTCTTTGTTGAACCCTGTTATAGTCTTGGCCTTCACAACATCATTTGGCAAAGAGTTCCACAGGTTCACTGTGCATTGTGTGAAGAAATACTTCCTTTTGTTTGTTTTAAACCTGCTGCCCATTTCATTTGGTGACCCCTAGTTCCTGTGTTAAGAGGAGTAAATAACACTTCCTTATGTACTTTCTCCACACCAATCATGATTTTATAGACCTCTGTGATATCCCCCCTTTGTCAGCTCTTTTCCAAGCTGAAAAGTCCCAGTCTTATTAATATCTCCTGTTCCATACCCTTCATTATTTTCGTTGCCCTTTTCTGTATATTTTCCAATTCCAATATATCTTTTTTGAGATGGGGTAACCAGATCTGCATGCAGTACTCAAGATGTGGGTGTGAAGGGTTCCCCACCCCGGGGTGCCACCTGGAACTGGGATACCACTGAGCCCCTCTGACCCACCAACCTGGGCTGCCTTTACACTGTACTGCTGTGACCAGCCTGCCGAGCCCTCTCCCAGGCTCCAGCCTGCACTTTTACCAGCACACATACAGGTAGGGACACACCCAGCTGCAGTTACATGCAGACAGGTTCTTTAACCAGCCACTGCATGGGAAGGTCTAGCTAGGGCACCTCTCAGTTCCTAAGGCATGCACCCCTCTGGAGTGTGAACCCAACATTATACCATCTGGTGCTGCACAGGGAACTGTACGTGTAAGCTAATGAAATTCGCCCCCTTCTTCAATGTGGAGAGGAAATATAAAACAGCTTTCTGCCCCGAGTTCTGATTATCACACACTCTGGTTTTAGAAAAAGCAAAAACAAGTTGATTAACTACAAAAAAATTAGATTTGAAGTGATTATAAGGGATAGCAATCAGATCAAAGCAGATTAACTAGCAAATAAAAAAAAACACGCAAACTAAACTTAATATAATGAAATCATGGCTGGTTTGTAGAAAATAAATATGGGAGTGATATTTACTCCTTCACATAGCCAAATGAAATTCATAGGGAGCAGGTTTAAAACAAACATAAGGAAGTATTTCTTCACACAACACACAGTCAACCTGTGGAACTCTTTGCCAGAGGATGTTGTGAAATCCAAGACTATAACAGGGATCAAAAAAGAACTAGATACATTCATGGAGGAGAGGTCCATCAATGGCTGTTACCCAGGATGGGCAGGGATGGTGTCCCTAGCCTCTGTTTGCCAGAATCTGGGAATGAGTGACAGGGAATGGATCATTGGATGATTACCTGTTCTGTTCATTCCCTCTAGGGCACCTGCCATTGGCCACTGTTGGAAGACAGGATACTGGGTTAGACGGACCTTTGGTCTGACCCAGTATGGCTGTTTTTATGTCCTTATGCTCTTATACGAACATAATAGAAATGTGTTATTGAATAGAATGAATAAAAAATTCTCACCTTAAATGATGCAAGCAGATGCAGGCTCTTAAGAAGTAAGCTACACTAACTTACAGCTTGGAATCCCCAGGTGTTTCATTCACAGGCTAAAAATCCCTCTAGTCTGGGTCCAGCACTTCCCCCCAGTTCAGTCTTTGTTCCTCAGGTGTTTTCAGGAGTCTCTTTGGGTGGAGAGTCAGTGAAGAACCAGAATGATGTCACTCCCCTGCCTTAATTAGCTGTTGCATATGGCGGGAACCCTTTGTGTCAAAGCTTGGTTCCCACACCAGTCAGTGGAAAAACACTGGTATTCCAATATGGAGTCCAGCACCTGGTGACCTGGTGACAAGTCCCTGTAGTGTCATATCAGCTATGAGTCAGAGGCTGTTTGTAGGGTCCTCAGAAAGCCCCCCAACGCCCCCGAGATAAGTTTCTTCTGAGGCCTATTGTTTTCTCCTAATGGCTCATTAACCTGAATGGGCCCTCCCAGCCAGCCATTTTGACTGAGTGCATTCTGCCTAGTGGGCGTTGCCCATGTGTAAACACATTTGTAACACGGATACATAATCAACATTCCTAAATTCAGATACAAAAATGATACATGCATACAAATAGGATAATCATATTCAGTAAATTAGAACCCTTTCAATGATATTACACATGATCTATGTTGCATAAAATGCGTGATGATTATGCCATAATCAATTAACAATAATATCACTGTGAAGAATATGGGGTGCAGTGTCACAGTGGGCATACCATGAATTTATGTACAGGCAGTATGATGTTTTGTCTGTAAGGGGGTTGAGGCTGTCTCTCCATCCTTCTGGGAGGGAGGCCATGCTCCCTCAAGACAAGGCCTCTGAAAGGGCACAGTTCAGGGGGAATTAGCACTGGGGTCTCCATCACGTGGCGGGGTAGAGCAGTAATAAGTCTATGGACCCTGGCCCTCCAATAGGATGGGGCACCAAACAGAGGGCTCTAGCCTGCAGTCAGGTTAGAGCAGCAAGGTCTATACGCCCAGTCCCTCAGGCAGGGTGGGGCAGCTAGCAGTTAGGAGGCTGGGGCCGGTATTCAGGACAGAGCAGTAATGAGTCTAGGCCCCCAGGCCCCCAGCCAGGGCAGGGCACCAAACAGTTACAGGATTCTCCCCTGTAGTCAGGGCAGAGCAGTAAAGTCTAAAAGCCCAGGCACTCAAGCAGGGCTGGGCAGCAAACAGTCGGGGGTCCTGGCTCTGGCAAACCACCACCAAACACAGGCCTCTTGGCCTAGAGTGGGGAGCCTGCCATCCCTGGGTGGGTGGCAGGGGTAGGGGGACCCAGGCCCACCAGACTCTAGCCCAGGGCCCTAAGAGTGGTGGAGCGGTCTGCCACTGGGTCAGCGGAGAAATCCAGCTACAACATGCTGCCTGGCTGTTAGACAACAACACAGCCGAACTATATTCAGCTCCCCTGGGCCAGTGGCTCTCAACCTTTCCAGACTAATGTACCCCTTTCAGGAGTCTGTTTGTCGTGCACATCCCTAAGTTACACCTCACTTAAAAACTACTTGCTTAGAAAATCAGATATAAAAATACAAAAGAGTCACAGCACACTATTACCGAAAAATTACTTCCTTTCTCATTTTTACCATACAATATAAAATAAATCAATTGGAATATAAATATTGTACTTACAGTTCAGTGTATAGTATATAAAGCACTATGAACAAGTCATTGTCGGTATAAAGTTTTAGTTTGAACTGACTTTGCTAGTGCATTTTATGTAGCCTGTTGGAAAACTAAGCAAATATTTAGATGAACTGATGCACCCCCTGGAAGACCTCTGAGTGCACCCAGTACACATACCCCTGGTTGAGAACCACTGCCCTGGGCTACAACCTACACTCCCGTTTGGGGCTGGGGTACCTGGGTCCCAGGGTCATCGTTCATCTCGCTGGGATAAATAGCTAATGGCAGCCCCAGCAACTCCTTGGGTGTCTCTGGCAACTGGCAGCTCTGGCAGTCCCTCTGGTCTCAGGCGCTGTAGCGGGCACTGTCGGGTCTGAGCTCCGGCAGTGGATGGAAGATGTCCTTCTCCTCTGGTGGCTTGTCCTCAACTGAGCTGGAGGGCCTGCCTTTTATACTTCAGGTTCCTGTCCCTCCCTCCTGCTTCCGGCGGGGTGGGAGAGGGTGTCCTTCTGGCAGGGCAGTTGTGGTTGTCCCTCCATCTGTCTGGAGGGAGGCCACTCCCCCTTGTTACATGTCTTATTATCTATCCCTTTCCTAATGACTCCCAGCATTCTGTTAGCTTCTTTGACAGCCGCTGCACATTGGGTGGAAGGTTTCAGAGAAGTATTCACAATGGCTCCAAAATCTCTCTTCAGTGGTAACAGGTAATTCAGACCCCATCATTTTATAGGTATAGTTGGGAATACATTTTCCAATGTGTATTGCTTGCATTTATCAACATTGAATTTCATCTGCCATTTGGTTGCCCAGTCACCCAGTTTTGTGAGATCCCTTTGTAGCTCTTCGCAGTCTGCTTTGGACTTAACTATCTTGAGTAGTTTTGTATCATCTGCAAATTTTGCCACCTCCCTGTTTACTCTTTTTTCCAGATCATTTATGAATATGTTGAATAGGACTGGGCCCAGTACAGACCCCTGGATCACCCCACTATTTACCTCTCGCAGTTCTGAAAATGGATCATTTATTTCTACCCTTTGTTTTCTGTCTTTTAACCAGTTACCAATCCATCAGAGGACCTTCCCTCTTATCCCATGACTGCTTATTTTTCTTAATAGCCTTTGGTGAGGGACCTTTTCAAAGGCTTTCTGAAAATCTTCAAAGCCATCAAGGAGAGGAGGTAACGACTCAGCTATCTGCGGGGGCTGGAGCGGCACTCCCAAGAGACCTTCCTGCTTCTTGAAGCAGCATAAATGAACTTAAAGAGATATGCTCTCAGGGACAATAGAGAGAGGGTCAGTGCACCTCCAAGTTATCTTCTGCCTCGGACGACAGGGGAAACCAGCGCCTCATACTTCGGTGGAAGGTTATGACCGAGAGCCGGTCGGCCAGGCTGGACCATGCTTACTAGAGAGTGAAACCATCTTGAACACAGACCGTGCCTTGCTACGTTGAGTTTTAGCCTTTCAGCTGCATTTTCACTGATTTTCTTGTAACCATTTTTCTCTTGGATTCTTTTCACTTGGCATCGCTTAACCTGTTAACCTGTTAGCCTGTTAATAAATTTGTTTTATTTTAATCTAAGCCAACCCAGGGCTGGATGTGAATTTAAGTCACTGGTAACTACAGTTAATGTGGCGAGCAGCTGTGGATTGTCTCTTTAAAGGAGCAAGCGACCAATATTATTTCTCCAGATGAGGGATGGACATTTCCGGGCAAATGGTTTGTGGGGAAATTTGGGCCAGGGAAGCATTGGGGTCCCATGGTTAGCAGTAACCAAGACTTGTGAAGACCAGAGCATGGTGAGAGGTACCAAGCAGGCTGCTGGAGTCGGTGTTGCTAAACCAGGTCTGTTGATCGCAGATGCTCAGTACATGCCTGTCTGCTGGTGGGAAGCACCCACACAGGGAGCTGCAGGATCCAAGCATTTCAAGGGACCAAAGGTTATGGGGCAGGAGGGTGTGGATGAAACCCCAAAAGATGGCACCCAAGCATAGCGGCTTTTGCACAACATCAGCGAGCAGTGACCCCAGCAACCATCCAACCTCCCCTAGTGTAGGACTCTGCAGCTCTTGTACAAAGACACAGGACCAATATCCATGAGCTCAGCAGAGCGAGATTTATGTGCCCAGTCGAAGTGGAGGTGGGAATTTAGAGAACAAGAATTGTGCATGTGAAGAGCCAGTGGGTATTTAATGACCAGGCCTGTCATTAGCTTCTCTGCACACCTTCCACGAGATGACAAATCCAGCAGCACAATGCACCCTAAGGAGACACTCATTCTTGTTCCCGAAGCACCGCACCCCCTAGCACCACGCAGGGCATGGCAGCCAGCACGGCCTGCCAGGGGAGAGCGCCCCTTGCCCTGCTCCCTGCAGCACAGCACCCCCAAAGGAATACACTGAATATGGTTGGGGTCACTCAAGCTGGCTGAGTGTGAGAAATTGGAGTGTACCACAGCTCACGAGGCACGACCTGGTGTGAAATGGAGCCTGGAGGGTTGATGACCCTGCATTGCTCCTTGTGTTTGTGTCTTCCAGCGTCTGCAAGACGCTCCCAGGCGGTGCCCACAAGGGCTGTAGGACAACCATGAAATTCTCTGACACCCTCCATCTCTGAGCCACTCTATTAATGTGTCTGAATGTTCATGATGGACAGTTCTCTCTTTCTTCCATGTGTTCTTTTGAGGCAGCCAGCAGGGGGATCTGGGAACCAGGACTCCTGGGTTCTATTCCAGTCTCTGGGGGAGGTGTGGGGTTTAGTGGATAGAGCAGGGGAGACTGGGAGTTAGGATGTAGGGGTTTTACTCCAAGCTTTGGGAGGGAAGTGGGCTGTAGTGGGTTGGAGATGGGAATCAACCCCCTGCTCTGTTTTCAGTTACACTTTTCAACCCAATTTGGTTGGTGTTATCTTTTATCCTTCTTTATGCTGTAGAAGAGCCACAAAGTTTGGAAAATATCTCCATGGTGATTATGGGTCATGCAAGGGTAGATAAAGGCAATCCCCAAAGCGCTTTGACTTTGGGTAATAGAAATCGCTGCCTCATATGAAGACTTGAAACTTACAATGCCCAGAATACAGAACAAGAGATTCCTTTACACCAGCTCAGACTCCGGCCCCTCCCACCAGCACTTCATTGAAGTACAGCCGCCAGTGCAGGTCTTGGAGAAGGTGTCGGGAAGTGATCAGCTGCCCTCAGTCCCTCCTTACCTGAGTGCTGCTGCCTGTCCAACCGCTGAGCTGAGCGGTGACTGCAACTAAGGTTGTGACTTCCTCTGCATCCCTCAGAGGGGAGGGGCCCATCCCCCTCCTTGCACCCAGATGGAGCTGGTGGCTGAGCTAAGAACCCAGCTCCCAGCCTAGAGCGAACAGCTCAGCATGTTGCTAACTCTCCTTCGGCCTCTGCTGGGTAAGTGACATTCCTCGGCCCACAACCCTCTGTGTGTGTGTCTGTCTGGAAACTCCTCCTCCACCCTGCCCCACATCCCTCCATCCTACTCGGCCCTATTCCCTTCCCAGAGCTCTCTTCTCTTCTCTTCCAGCCTCTCTCCAGATTCTCCCCAGGCTGGTGTCCCCCCAAGTAACGACATATCCTGTCCTTGCTGAGATGCTTGCAGAGGGGGGGATGAGGGGGAAGAGGGTTTTGGTCGGGGGGGCCGGCATCCCCGTCCTCTCACACAGAGAGAGTGAGGGCTGGACGAGCCATGGAGCCTGAGACCCCACCTGCCCATTACACTGAGTCCCCCCAAGGCAGGGGCCCATCCCTGTGGGTCAGTGAGTGGAGGGGGGAGGCGAATGTAGCTCGAGGGAGTCACTGGCAGACAAGGTACTTCACTCAGGTAAATGAACAATTTAGAAGTAACGTTAGAGGATGTGTGTGTGTGTGTGTGTGTGTGTGTGTGTGTGTGTGTGTGTGTGTAATGGAGTTAGGAACCGGGGTTGTGTAAATGTATATAACCCTTCTGCCCATCAGAGTCGGCAGCAACAAAAGCCGGGTTCAGTGTCTAGGGGTTCCATTTCAATAACACAATGCAAAACCGGCTCGAGCCCCCAACCAGTGACCTGGGACAATTACATATCACCCTCCGGGCACCTCTAAGAGGCAATACTTCCCCTTTTGCAAGCACGGAGTCTGAGTGTAGCAAAAGACTTTTAATAACAGAGAGAAACAATGTGGCATTACGTTGGGGAAACACCACAAACAGGATTTGTAACACAAACCATGAGCAAAAGACCCGCCCCCAAGCAAATTGGGTCATGTCCTTTCCCCAGAGCGGTTCTTGAGTCCAGCAACCCAAAGTCACCCAAAGTCCCCAAAGTCCAGCAACCCAAAAATCTCTGTCCCTGGCCAGTGCAGCCCCAGAATTCAAAAGTTCATCTGCAGAGTTTTACCCCCCCAGCCTGGGTGGAAATGGGGGGAGTGTTTTAAGGGGCACCTTATGTGGTCCAAGGCCGACTTCCCTGCCTCTCCGTGGGGCTCAGCTCTGCTCCGCCAGCCATCCCGTGAGCAGTTCCAGCCACCCCACTAACTGCTCCATTCCACCAGCCACTCCACTCTGCCAGCCATGCCGCAAACTGCTCCACCAGCCGCTCAGCAACATATCTTCAGGCCCCCCCATTACTTAACACAGTACTCAACTTTAGCTCTTTAGTGATTTCAGCTTGTAGTAGGGGAGCCTCAGTGCTGGTGCACCNTTGCTCCTTGTGTTTGTGTCTTCCAGCGTCTGCAAGACGCTCCCAGGCAGTGCCCACAAGGGCTGTAGGACAACCGTGAAATTCTCTGACACCCTCCATCTCTGAGACACTCCATTAATTTGTCTGAATGTTCATGATTAAGAGTTCTCTCTTTCTTCCGTGTGTTCTTTTGAGGCAGCCAGCAGGGGGTCTGGGAACCAGGACTCCTGGGTTCTATTCCTGGATCTGGGACAGGTGTGGGGTTTCGTGGATACAGCAGGGGAGACTGGGAGTCAGGATGTATGGGTTCTCCTTCAAGCTTTGGGAGGGAAGTGGGCTGTAGTGTGTTGGAGATGGGAATCAACCCCCTGCTCTGTTTTCAGTTAAACTTTTCAGCCCAATTTGGTTGGTGTTATCTTTTATCCTACTTTCTGCTGCAGAAGAGCAACAGAATTTGGAAAATTATCTCCATGGTGTTTATGGGTCATGCAAGGGTAGATAAAGTCAATCCCCAAAGCCCTTTGACCTTGGGTAATTGAAATTTCTGCCTCATATGAAGGCTTGAAACTTACAATGCCCAGAATACAGAACAAGAGATTCCTTTACACCAGCTCAGACTCCGGCCCCTCCCACCAGCACTTTATTGAAGTACAGCCACCAGTGCAGGTCTTGGAGATGGTGTCAGGAAGTGATCAGCTGCCCTCAGTCCCTCCTTACCTGATATGATTCTGCCTGTCCAACCGCTGAGCTGAGCGGTGACTGCAACTAAGGTTGTGACTTCCTCTGCATCCCTCAGAGAGGAGGGGCCCATCCCCCTCCTTGCACCCAGATGGAGCTCGTGGCTGCGCTGAGAACCCAGCTCCCAGCCTAGAGCGACCAGCTCAGCATGGCGCTAACTCTCCTTCTGCCTCTGCTGGATAAGTGACATCCCTCAGCCCCCATCCCTCTATCTGTCTGTCTGGAGATTCCTCCTCCACCCTGCCCCACATCCCTCCATCCTACTCAGCCCCATCCCCTCCCCAGAGCTCTCTTCTCTTCTCTTCTCTTCTCTTCTCTTCTCTTCTCTTCTCTTCTCTTCTCTTCTCTTCTCTTCTCTTCTCTTCTCTTCCAGCCTCTCTCCAGATTCTCCCCAGGCTGGTGTCCCCCACGGGTAACGGCATATCCTGTCCTTGCTGAGATGCTTGCGGGGGGGGAAGATGAGGGGGAAGAGGATTTTGGTTGGGGGGGTAGGCATCCCCTTCCTCTCACACAGAGAGAGCGTGGGCTGGACGGGCCATGGAGCCTGAGCCACCACCTTCCCATTACACTGAGTCCCCCCCAGGCAGGGGCCCATCCATGTGGGTCAGTGAGTGGAGGGGGGAGGCGAACGTAGCTCGAGGGAGTCACCAGCGGACAAGGTACGTTGCTCAGGTAAATGAACAATTTAGAAGTAACGTTAGAGGATTTATGTGTGTGTGTGTGTGTGTGTGTGTGTGTGTGCATGCGTGCATCCGTGTGTGTGTAATGGAGTTAGGAACCGGGGTTGTGTAAATGTATGTAACCCTTCTGCCCATCAGAGTTGGCAGCAACAAAGGCCGGGTTCAGTGTCTAGGGGTTCCATTTCAATAACACAATGCAAAACCGGCTCGAGCCCCCAACCTGTGACCTGGGACAATTACATACCAACCCCTGGGTGCCTCTAAGAGGCAATACTTCCCCTCTCGCAAGCACAGAGTCTGAGTGTAGCAAAAGACTTTTAATAACAGAGAGAAACTATGTGGCATTATGTTGGGGAAACACCACAAACAGGATTTGTAACACAAACCGTGAGCAAAAGACCCGCCCCCAACCAAATTGGGCCAAATCCTTTCCCCAGAGCGGTTCTTGAGTCCAGCAACCCAAAGTCCCCCAAAGTCCCAAAAGTCCAACAACCCAAAAATCTCTGTCCCTGGTCAGTGCAGCCCCAGAGTTCAAAAGTTCATCTGCAGAGTTTTACCCCCCCAGCCTGGGTGGAAATGGGGGGGGGTGTTTTAAGGGGCACCTTATGTGGTCCAAGGCCGACTGCCCTGCCTCTCTGTGGGGCTCAGCTCTGCTCCGCCAGCCATCCCGTGAGCTGCTCCAGCCACACCACAAACTGCTCCACTCCGCCAGCTGCTCCACTCTGCCAGCCATGCCGCAAACTGCTCCACCAGCCGCTCAGCAACGTATCTTCAGGCCCCCCCATTACTTAACACAGT